>NC_081369.1:26727394-27032727 GCF_030684315.1 Stegostoma tigrinum
GGGTCAGTGGAAAGATTCTTGGTAGTGTGGAAGTGCAGAGGGATCTTGGTGTCCATCTACATAGATCCCTGAAAGTTGCCAGCCAGGTTGACAGTGCGGTTAAGAAGGCATACAGTGTGTTAGGTTTTATTGGTAGAGGGGTTGAATTCCAGAGCCATAATGTCATGCTGCATTTGTACAAAACACTAGTGCGGCCTCACGTGGAATATTGCATACAGCTCTGGTTGCCGCATTACAGGAAGGATGTGGAAGCATTAGAAAGGGCGCAGAGGAGACTTACCAGGATGTTGCCTGGTCTGGAGCGAAGGTCTTATGAAGAAAGGCTGAGGGACTTGGGTCTGTTCTCAATGGAGAGAAGAAGGCTAAGAGGGGATTTAATAGAGACATACAAGATGATTAGAGGATTAGATAGGGTGGACAGTGAGAGTCTTTTTCCTAGGATTGTGACGTCGGCTTGTACGAGGGGGCATAGGTGCAAAATGAGGGGTGATAGATTTAAGACAGATGTCAGAGGCAGGTTCTTTACTCAGAGAGTGGTAAGGGCGTGGAATGACCTGCCTGCCAACGTAGTTAACTCAGCCAAATTAGGAGTCTTTAAACAGTCCTTGGATAAGCATATGGATGATGATGGGATAGTGTTGGGGGATGAGCTTAGATTAGTTCACAGTTCGGCGCAACATCAAGGGCCGAAGGGCCTGCTCTGCGCTGTATTGTTCTATGTACTATGTTCTATATAAGGAGCAGAAGGCTTAGAGGGGATTTAAGGCAACTATTTTTCATTCAGAGGGTGATGATAATCTGGAACCCACTGCCTAACGGTGTGGTATGTAGGGGGGGGGGAGCAGTGAAGACATTTAAGCATTATTTAGATGAACACTTAAATTGCCATGGTGTGCAAGGGCCAACAGCTGGAAATTGGGATTAGTTAAGATGGATGTTTTATGACATGATGGGCTGGAAGACTTTTTTCTGTAGCAACTTTTGCAAATTTGGGGATTTAACTTTCCGACCTTCTTCCACCCAGTATTGAAGGTGGGTGGCATTTAATTTTCATCCTCAAAATAATGCAAAGAAGGGATTAGATTAAGGGTGAAAGAAAGTATAAACTGCCAAGACATGTAGCAAAAGTTTTAAAATGTAGGAAGTTTCCAGAAACAATTCCTATTGGCCAATGGAACCTCAAGGTCCTGACAGCTGAATGATATTGCAAGAACATAAACGTCCTAATTAAAATTCTCCTTATGTTATGAAATAACAGCCCTAGCTTTCTAAGTTGAGTTTAATTTAGGATCATGATGGAAAACTAATAATTTCATGAAACATACAGGTAAAGTGACAGATCCTCTTTGTATGAGGTTAATGGAAGGACACTTCGAAACATCCTGTGGTCACACAGACTCACACTTCACAGCATATCTTTTCCTCATCAGGTTTTGAACAATAGAACAAAAGAGAAGAACAGCACATGAACAGATCCTTCATCTCTCCAAGGCTGTGCTGATCATCATGCCCAAACTAAACTAAAAAACAAACCTTCTGCCCTTATTCAGTCCATATCCCTCTATTCCCTCCCTATTCATGTAACCATCCATGTCACCAACATGCCTGCTTCTGCCACCTCTTATGGAAGTGCGTTCCAGGCTCCTTCATTCTCTGCATGAGGAGCCTCCCTCACACATCTCCCCTAAACTTGCCGCCCCTCACCTCAAACCTGTGACCCCTTGTAAACGAAACTTCAGCCCTGGGAAAAAGCTTTTGACTATCGTCCCTATCTATCAGAGTTTTGTAGGCCCCTATCAGGTCACCACTCAAGCTTCTGTCTTTCTAGTGAAAAAAATCCTAGTCTTTTTAACCTTTCCTCTTGGCCAATACCCTTCAGACTGGCCAACATGCTGGTGAACCTTCTCAGAAGCTTCCACGTCCTCCTGGTAGTGTGGTGAGCAAAACTGCATACAATACTCAAAATGCAGCCTAACAGGGGCTTTAGGTAGCTGCAACATGGTTTCCAACTGTTGCACTCCATGCCTGGTCAATGAAGGCAAGCATATCATTTGCCTTCTTAATCGCTTTGGCCACCTGTGTTGCCACTTTTAGGCAACTATGGACCTGCACACCCAGATCCGTCTGTATGTTAATGTTTTTGCAGGTTCTGCCATTTACAGTATGATTCACACCTGAACTTGATCCTTCAAAACACATCACTTTGCAATTGTCTGGATTAAACACCAGCTGCCATTTCTGTGCTCAAGTCACCGATCTATCTATATCCTGTTGTATCCTTTCACAATCGTCGAGACTATCAGCAACTCTGCCAATCTTCGTGTGCTCTGCAACCTTACAAATCACCATCCACAATTTCCTCCAGATCATCTATATATACTACAGACAACAGAGGACCTTAGAATGATCCCTGCGGAAAACCACCAGTTACTGGTCTCTGTTCTGAAAAACACCCTTCCACCATGAACCTCTATTTTCTATGACCAAGACAGTTTTGCATCCATTTAGCCAGCCCACCCTGAATCCCATGTGATGTTAATTTTTGTACTAGTCTGCTTGGTGGGACTTTATCGAATGCCTTACTAAAGTCAATTTATTTTTTTTTCCTCTATTCATTTGCGGGATATGGGCATTGCTGGCTGGCCAGCATTTACTATCTGGCCCTAGTTGCCCTTGAGAAGATAATGCTGAGCTGCCTTTTTGAACTGCTGCAGTCCTCCTGCTGTAGGTTGACTCACAATGCTGTTAGGGAGTGAATTCCAGGATTCTGACCCAGCGACAGTGAAGGGACAGCATATATTTGCGAGTCAGGATGGTGAGGATTGGTCTGGCCTGGATTGGTAGCCACTGTGTTTATGTGGTGAGTCAATGATAACACCCAGGATGTTGATAGTTGTGGATTCAGTGATGGTACCACCATTGAATGTCAAGGGACTGTGATTGTCAGGGATTATCTCTTATTGGTGATGGTCATAACCTAGCATTTGTGTGGCATGAATGTCACTTGCCACTTGTCAGCTCAAGCCTGGATATTGTCCAGATCTTGTTGCATTTGAACATGGTCTGCTTCAGTTTCTGAGGAATCATAGATGGTGCTGAATATTGTACAATCCGCCTCCCTTCCCTCATCAATTATCTTTGTCACCTCTTCAAAACAATCAATCAGGTAAGTGAGACATGCCCTTTCCCATACAAAACCATGCTGCCTGTCACTAACTAATCAATTTCTTCCAAATGTGCGTGTATCTCGTCCTACAGTACCTTCTCCAAGGGCTTCCCCACCACAGACTTCAGGGTCGCTGGCCTATAATTTCCTGGATTATCCCTACTCCCTTTCTTAAACAAGGGAACAATATTAGCTAATCTTCAATCCTCTGGAACCTCACCTGTGGTTAAAGAGGATGTGAAGATACCTGCTAATGTGCCAGCTATTTCTTCCCTTGCCTCTTGCAGAAACCTGGGATAGTTCCCATCTGGTCCTGGGGACCTATCTACTTTAGTGCAATTTAAGATACCCAAAACTTCCTCCTTTAATATATTGACATTCTGTAGAGTTTTCATACACTTGCCGCTTACCTCAAAGTCAGTCATATGCTTCTCCTTGGTGAATATTTATACAAAGTACCTATTAAGGATTTCTCCCACTTTCTGTGGCTCCACACGTAACTTCCCTCCTTTGTCCTTGAGTGGGCCCACTCCTTCGCTTGCAACCTTCTTTCTTCTAATAAATGCATAAAAAGCCTTGGGATCGTCTGTGGCCCTGTTTGCTAAAGAATGTGTTTTGCTGTGTTTTAAATGCATTTTAAATAATGACAAGGACCATAAACTCAATTTTACTTCCCCAACAAATTCTTGGCCAATTCTTTGGAACATCAGAGAGGGATCCCAGGAATTTTTTATCTGGATAGCTAATGTTGTGTAACTAGTAACAAGGAAGAATCACTTTTTCAAACATTCAGTCTAGATACTGACTGAAGAATGTGACTTTTAGTTTAGAAATCCAACAGTTGCCCCGCTTAGACTTGAACACATGTCCTGTTTGAATGATTTACATTGCCAAAGTAGTAATAGTATTTCTGATAAGATATAAAAATGGTCCACTCTCTTGTAACACAATCCCATAGCATAATGTGAATATAATTAGGGAGTTTTCACGTGTTCAGCCAAAGTTGTTCCCTCAGTCGACAATTAAAGAAAACTCATCAGTTTATTATTATAAAATATGTGGGGGTAAAGTGCTTTTGTGCATCTTGAGGGTGGCTCTATATTATTGGAAAGAAAAAAACAGAAATTGCTGGAAAAGCTCAGCAGGTTTGGCAGCATCCGTGAAGAAAAGGCAGAGTTAATGTTTCAGGTCCAGTGAGCCTTCCTTAGAACCGATTGTCTTTCAAGATTACGTCGCTACACTTAGCACACAGTGGGAAATCCTCGACAATTGTACCTTCTAATACAGAGAGCCAAAGATTTTCGAGGCAAAATAAAGGCAACTTTAAAAATATTTTAAGATTAGAGCCCAATTGCATTCCTGAAGTTTCAATATAGTTAATGATGAGAGCAGACTATGCACAGCTGGTCACAAACAGCAGAAGAACAACACCATATATCCATTTACTATGTGGTTAATGCCTACTTGATGGCTCCTCGCTCCTGCCATGGAGTCTCGGTGTATTATGAATGATTATTCTTTCTCAAATTTAAATTAGAAACAGTTATCAAATTTATGGTGCACAGTAAAAAGACTTTATTTGGAATAAACAAATACTGTATTTGGAAGCAGGATATAGATCAAACATCATCCTTCAGGTCCAGAAAGGGTACATTTTTGATTCATTTTGCTAGGTCTTTATGGTGAAAATGAATGGCTTTTGAAACTTAGTTTATTAATTTTTGATGAGGTGTCTATTTTATTGATACAGGGATAAATTTGAGGCTATGGCTATACAGAGTTGTTGAATTGTACTGAATGGAGACAGACCCTTTGGTCTGACTCGTCCATGCCAACTAGATATCCGAAATAAATCTATTCCCAATTGCAAGCATTTGCTCCATATCCTTCTAAATCCTTCCTATTCATATACCCATCCAGATGTATTTCAAATGTTATTTGTGCCAGTCTCTATCACTTACTCTAGTAGCTCATTCCAGACACACAAGAAAAAAAGTTTCCCTTAAGTCCCTTTTAAGCTCTTCCCCTCTCATCTTAAACCTATGTCCTCTAGTTTTAGACTCCCCCATCCTAGGGAAAAGAACTATTCATTGTATCTACACCCCTCATGATTTTATAAACCTTCATAAAGGTCACCCCTCAGTTTCTGATGCTCCAGGGAAAATAGACCTAGCTTATTCAGAGTCTCCCTATAGTACAAACCCTCCGACCCTGGTTACATGCTTGTACATTTTTTCTGAACTCTTTCAAGTTTCACAACATCCTTCCTGCAGCAGGGAGACTGGAATTGCTTGCAGTATTCCGCAAGTGGCCTAACCACAGCCGCAACATGACCTCCCAACTCCTATACTCAACGCACTGACCAACAAGGGTACCAAACCCCTTCTTCACTATCTATCTACCTGTAACTCCACTTTCAAGGAACCATGAACCTGTATTCCAAGGTCTTTTTGTTCAGAAACACTCACCAGGACCTTATCATTAAGTGTATAAGTCCTGCCCTGATTTGTCTTTCCAAATGCAGCACCTCACGTTTATCGAAATTAATCTCCTCCTGCCACTCCTCACCCCATTGGCCCATTTGAACAAGATCCTGTTGCATGATGTGGTAACCTTCTTTGCTGTCTACTACACCTCCAGTTTTGGTGTCAACTGCAAACTTACTAACCATGCCTCCTATATTCACATCCAAATCATTCATGTAAGTAATGAAAAGGAGTGGAGTCATCACTGATCCTTGTGGCACACTGCTGGTCACAGGCCTCCGGTCTGAAAAACAACCCTCCACCACCACCCTCCATCTTCTACCTTCGAGCCAGTTCTGTATCTAAATGTCTAGTTCTCCCTGTATTCTATGTAATCTAACGAGTTTTGAGAAGATTTATAGTTCAGGTTGAGTTTCTGGATGTGGGTTTGCTCGCTGAGCTGGAAGGTTAGTTTTCAGACGTTTCGTAACCTTTTATTTTATTTGAAAAAAATATACTTTATTCATAGAATATACAAAATAATAAAACATATTTATACACCTACCCAGTCATGCAAGCCGCTCCGGGTTACCCAGGGAGTACGTACACCAACTGAAAAGGAAAAAACAAAACAAAGAAAAAAAAAACAAAAACAAAGGAAAAATTCCCCAACAGTCGTCACCCCGCACAGTCCTCGTTGGCCCCCTGACCAATTGGGGGAAGGCGCCAGCTGGGCCCAGTTACCAGATAGGGCCCTTTTTTCTATTCTGGACGAGGGGTTTCATACGGTGCTCTTTCCCCACCGTGCCTTGGTGGCGGCTGCCCCAAGCTTTAGTGCGTCCCTCAGCACGTAGTCCTGGATCATGGGGTGCGCCAGTCTGAGACACTTGGTCGGTGTCAGTTCTTTCAGCTGGAAGACCAGCAAGTTGCGGGCAGACCAAAGAGGGTCTTTCACTGCATTGATGGTCCTCCAGGCGCAGTTGATGTTGGTCTCGGTGTGCGTCCCGGGAAACAGCCCGTAAAGCACGGAGTCCCGTGTCACAGAGCTGCTCGGGACGAACCTCGACAAATACCACTGCATCCCCCTCCAGACCTCCTGTGCAGAGGCACACTCCAGAAGGAGGTGATCGACAGTCTCGTCCCCCCCGCAGCCACCTCGAGGGCAGCGTGCGGTGGTGCAGAGATTCCGGGCATGCATGAAGGATCTCACTGGCAGAGCCCCTCTCACCGCCAGCCAAGCAATGTCCTTGTGCTTGTTTGAAAGTTCTGGCAATGAGGCATTCTGCCAAACGACTTCGGCAGTCTGCGTGGGGAACCACACGACGGGATCCACCCTCTCCTTTTCCCGAAGGGTCTCGAGGATACTACGTGCTGACCACTGCCTGACAGACTTGTGGTCAAAGGTGTTTCCCTTCAAAAATTTCTCCACGAAGGGCAGGTGGTACGGGACGGTCCAACTTCTCAGAGCGTTCCGCGGCCACGAGGCCAGGCCCATCCTTCGCAACACGGGGATAGGTAGAACCTCAGTAAGTAGTGACACTTGGTGTTTGCATACTGAGGATCTACGCACAGCTTGATGCAGCCGCACACAAAGGTAGCCATCAGGGTGAGGGTGGCGTTCAGTACGTCCGTTCCCCCGTTCCCCAGGTCTTTGTACATGGTGCCTCTGCGGACCTGATCCATCCTCGACCCCCAAATGAAGTGGAAGATGGCCTGGGTGAACGCAGCGGCGCAGGTCCAGGGATTAGGCCAAGCCTGCGCCACATGCAACAGTACTGAAAGCCCCTCACACCTGACAACCAGGCTTTTACCCGCGATGGAGAGGGACTGGAGCGTCCACCTGCACAGTTTCTGCTTCAGTTTGGTGATATGCTCCTCCTAAGTCTTAGTGCACACCCCAGCTCCACCGAAACAAACACCCAGCACCTTCAGGTAGTCTGTCCTGACAGTGAAGGGGATGAAGGAGCGGTCATCCCAGATCCCGAAGAACATGACCTCGCGCTGACCCCTATTGACTTTGGCACCCGAGGCCAGTTCAAACTGGCCACAGATGTCCTACAGCCTACTCACCGACCGACGATCGGTGCGGACGACGGCGACGTCGTCCATGTACAGGGAGGTCTTGACCTGCTGGCCTCCGCTGCCTGGGATAGTCACATCCTTCAGGCTCATGTCCTTCCTGATGGATGTGGCGAAGGGCTCCATACAGCACACTAACAAGGCAGGAGAGAGTGGGCAGCCCTGCCTGACTCCAGATCTGACGGGAAAACTGTCCAATTCCCACCCATTGATCGAGACTGCGCTAACAATGTTGGTGTAGAGCAGCCGGATCCAATTGCAGATGCCCTCCACGAACCCCAATTTGGAAAGGACGTCCCTCATGAAAGCATGAGAGACCCTGTCAAAGGCCTTCTCCTTGTCCAGGCTGACGAGGCAGGCGTCCACCCTCCTGTCCTGCACATAGGTGATAGTATCCCTGATGAGCGCGAGGCTCTCAGCGATCTTCCTGCCTGGCACAGCAGAGGTTTGGTCAGGGTGAATCACCGACTCCTGGCCAACCAGGTCCCACAGAGTGAATACAGCTCAACCGGTAACCCATCGCTCCCGGGAGTCTTATTCTTCTCAAAGGACTTGAGGGCTCTGGTCAGCTCATCCAGGGATATCGGCCAGTCCCGCCACTCGCTCGTGCCGTCGTCTAAGACCTCTGTGATAGACAACAGGAACGACTCGGAGGCCGTACTGTCCATGGGCTTCACGTTGTACAGTCCAGCATAGAACGATCTGCTGATCCTCAAATTGTCAGGCCGAGACGACGTCACCGAGCCGTCGTCCTTTTCACCGGCTAAGCACAGAGCTCTCTTTGTGCTCCTTCTGAAAGAAGAAACGCGAGCACATCTCGTTCTGCTCCACGGAGCGGACCCTGGACCGGAAGATTATCCTGGAGGCCTCCACGGCAAAGAGCAAGGCTTGCTGGCTCCTCACCTCGCGGAGGTCCTCTGTGACATCGACCCCCATAAACTGCAGAAGGAGCAGGTTCTGCATCCTTTTCTGGAGTCACAACAGCTTTCCCCACCTCTCTCTCACCTTCTGAACATCCTCGAGGACAAAGAACCTCTTGATGTTCTCCTTCACCATCTCCCACCAGTCACCCGGAGACTCAAAGAGGGGTTTCACAATTCTCCAACCGGCGTACTCCCTCTTGAGCTCCTGGACGCTCTCTGGGGTCAGAGTCGTGTTGAGCTTCCACGTCCCCTTGCCGGCCTGCTGGTCGTCCTGTAAGTGACAGTCGGCCAGCAGGAGGCAGTGGTCAGAGAAGAACACTGGCTCAACGCCGGTGGACCTGATCGAGAACGTCCGCAAAACAAACAGGAAGTCTATACTTGAGCGGATAAACCCGTCTGGCCGCAACCAGGTGTATCTCCGCTTCGCTCCATCTGCAGGGATGCTGAAGACGTTCAGCCGCTTGGCGTCCTTCACCGTGCCCATCAGGAATCTGGACGTGACGTCCAGTTTACTCCTCCCACCCACTGTCCCCACACCGGATCTTCCATCTGCATCGATGATCGGCCTGGATGTAGCCAGCAGGGGTAGAAGCCGCTGCAGGACGGCCAACCGCTCACTCCGTACCGCTGGAGTGTACACGTTGATCAGCCTCAGGGGAGCATTCCTGTAGGTGACATCAATTACTCAGAGGCACCACCTCCGGAACTTGAGAGGTGATGAAGTTGCGCCCCCGCAGCTGAATAGCCAGGCCCGAGGAGCGACTGTCGCTAACCCCCGACCAGATCGCAGGCCCACAGGTCCAGGAGCCTGACCATTTCCCTGACCTGCTGAGGTGCGGTATCCCACACTCCTGCAGAAACAGGAGGTCTGCCTTGACAGTGGTCAAGTAGGCCAATGTGGACACACATCTCGCGGTGGACTTGACACCGCACACATTAATGCTCGCAACTCGTACCCCCATTGTGGGCAGTGATCGCAGTACCCTCCCCGAGTCCAAGGTCCAGGCCCTCCATATGTCCCTTCATGCCCAATTGCCCGGGCAAACTGCTGGACAGTCTCCTGGCTCAGGAAACCATCAGTGCTGCCTTCCGGGTGGCATCCCCCCGTCAGGGGTACGGAGGCAGGAGAGTCCGGCTCTGGGTCAGGCTTGGCACACGCTATTTGCTGCTTCCCATCTGAAGCTTCCAGGGGCCCCTCCAGGCCCCCAGCAGCACGTTGCTGTGTTCAGAGGGAACCTCAGGACACCTCTCCTCACCTGTCAGCAGGGTGCTTCTTTCCTTCTCCCTGGAAATCTTGCAAGGTTTCCCTCCTCCCTGCAATTCCTGCAGATGCTGTCTTTGCAGTCGGCCTCCACGTTACCTGACCTACCACAGGCATGGCAGACTTTAGGTTGCCCTTCATAGGTCAGGTAGCCCTTGCTCCCGCTGATCGCGAAGCTGGACGGTGGGTGTACGACGTTCCCGTCCGCGCCCATCCTCAGCGTCACCTTGACCTGCCTCTTACAGATCCAGATCCTTCTCCTGAAGGTTACATCGTAAAAACCTCCTCCAGGGAAATCCTGCAGGCAGTAAATGTCCGCAGCAGCGAACACGCAACAGACCAACAGGACACTCTTCACAAAGAAGGTCTGGTCCACAGGTGCACCTTCATCCACCTTCTTCACTGAAACGCAGATGGTGTTCCGGACCCCCTGACTTGGGGCACAAACACTCGCCGCAGCCATCGTTGCAGGTTGGCTGCTCCCCTGAACCAGCATTAGGCTGAAGCCAGCATTAATATCCACTGGTTGCAAGGGTGCACAGCCAACCCGACATCTTCCTTCCACCTCCAACACAGTCGCGCTCTCCTCTTCTCGGTCCACAAAAGCGTGGGTCTTTATTGCATTCCGGATGTAAGCTGGTTCACTGAGCGGGAAGGTTCGTTACCAGTAGTTTCATCACCATTCTAGGTAACATCAACAGTGAGCCTCCGATGAAGCGCTGGTGTTATGTCCATGCTTCTAGGAATTCTTGTGCGTGTCTCTGCTTGGCTTGTCGTAGGATGGATGTGTTGTCCCGATCAAAGTAGTGTCCTTCCTCATCTGTATGTAAGGATACAAGTGATAGTAGAAGCATGGCATTCCAACCGAAACTCCATCAACAAACACATTGATTTAGAGCCAATCTACCATCCTCTGAGAAAAAGAACAGGAAATGATGTCACCAACGCAGGAAATGACATCACCAACCCAAGGAAACCTAAACAGATAAATAGAAAGCGGGACATAACACCAGCGCTTCATCAGAGGCTCACTATAAATGTTACCTAGAATAGTGACAAAACATCAGGAACAAACCTTCCAGCTCAGTGAGCAAACTCTCATCCAGAACAAAATAAAGACCCACTCTTTTGTGGAACGAGAAGAGGAGAGCGTGACTGTGTTGGAGGTGGAAGGAAGACATCAGGTTGGCTGTGCACCCTTGAAACTGGTGGATCCTAATGCTGGCTTTGGCCTAACGCTGGTTCAGGGGAGCAGCCAACCTGCAACGATGGCTGCGGCAAGTGCTCGTGCCCCGGGTCAGGGGGTCCGGAACACTATCCGCGTTTCTGTGAAGAAGGTGGATGAAGGTGCACCTGTGGACCGCACTTTCTTCGTGAAGAGGATCCTGTTGGACTGTTGCGGGTTCGCTGCTGTGGACATTTACTGCCTGCAGGATTTCCCCGGAGGAGGTTATTATGATGTAACCTTCAGGAGTGCCAAGCTTTGCGAGCGCTTCCTGGAGGTTTTCAAGGAGAAAGGAGGTGAGGGCCCCCTCTCTGTATTGACCGCTGTCCCGCTGTTTGTGATGCCAGTGCAGAGGAGCCGTATGGTGACTGTACACATGTACAACCCGCATGTGTCAGCAGTTGATGTCCTGACCTTCCTCGGAAGGTACATGAAGGTGGAAGGGGACCTAACCAACATCATGGGCCCCTTCGGGATCTGGACCAGTAAGAGGCAGGTCAGGGCTGAGGATGGGCTCGGACGGGAACGTCGTACACCCACCGTCTAGCTTCGCGATTGGCGGGAGCAAGGGCACCCTGACCTACGCAGGGCAACCTAAAGTCTGCCATGCCTGTGGTAGGTCAGGTCACGTGGCAGCCGACTGCAAAGCCACCATCTGCAGGGAGGAGGGACACCTTGCAAAGGATTGCCCACAAGAAAAAAGCTGCAACATTTGCGGGGAAGCGGGCCACCTCTACAGGGCATGCCCGCGGCAGGGGACCACCTATGCCCAGGTCGCCAGCAGGGGCAATGCGGGGCAAGCCCCCCCGGAGGAGAGGAAGGCACCAGGGCCCTGCAAGGACCCCCCTAATGTGCAGGAGGGCCAGGTCGTACAGGAGGGCCCAGCCCCACAGAATGGACCCGAGGCCAGCAAAGCGCCCCTGCAGCCTCCGCTCCCCACCGACAACCCAGAGTCAGTGGAGGAGGTGACAGGCGACCCAGGGGAGTGGACGACGGTCCGGAAAGCGAGGAGGAAGGCGAGCCGGCGGGGCCAGGAACCGCAACCATCAGGCAGGAAGAAGCAGCTACAGGGGGGGCTATAAGAGCTCCTCTGACGAGGGAGATTCGGAGGGGGCCCGCCCAAAGCAGAAGTTAAAGACCTCAAGAGAGTAGGAAAGCAGCACCCCGCTTCCAGGTGATGGGAGGCGTCCTGAGGCTCCATCCGACCCCCAGCCATGTGCCGCTGGGGGCCTGGAGGGCCCCCCGGAATGTTCAGGCAGGAAGGAGGAAACAGCGTGTCCCCAGCCTGACCCAGAGATGGACTCTCCTGCCTCCATACCCCCGACGGGGGGATGCCACCCGGAAGGCAGCACGGACGGTTTCCTGAGCCCAGAGAGCATCCAACAGTTAGCCCGGGCAATGGGCATGAAGGGACAGATGGAGGGCCTGGACCTTGGACTCGGGGAGGGTACTGCGGTCACTGCCCACAATGGGGGTACGAGTTGCGAGCATTAATGTGTGCAGTGTCAAGTCAACCGCAAGATTTGTGTCCACGTTGGCCTACCTGACAACCGTCAAGGCGGACCTCCTGTTTCTGCAGGAATGTGGGATACCGCACCTCAGCAGGTATGGGAAATGGTCGGGTGCCTGGACCTGTGGGCCTTCGATCTGGTCAGGGGGTAACGACTGTTGATCCTCGGGCCTGGCTATTCTGCTGCGGGGGCGCAACTTCACCATTTCTCAAGTTCAGGAGGTGGTGGGTGGGGGTGCCTCCTAGTGGCTGATGTCACCTACAGGAATGCTCCCCTGAGGCTGATCAACGTGTACGCCCCAGCGGTACGGAGTGAGCGGTTGGCCGTCCTGCAGCAGCTTCCACCCCTGCTGGCTACGCCTAGGCCGGTCATCCTAGGCAGAGACTTCAACTGCATCATCGATGCAGATGGAAGATCCGGCGTGGGGACAGTGGTTGGGGGGAGTCAACTGGACGTCACGTCCAGATTCCTGATGGGCACGGTGAAGGGCGCCAAGCTGTTCGCCGTCTTCAGCACCCCTGCAGACGGAGCGCAGCGGAGATACACCTGGTTGCGGCCAGACGGGTTTATCCGCTCAAGGATAGACTTCCTGTTTGTGTCACGGGTGTTCTCGGTCAGGTCCACCGGCGTCGAGCCGGTGTTCTTCTCTGACCACTGCCTCTTGCTGGCTGACTGTCACTTACAGGACGAACAGCAGGCCAGCAAGGGGACGTGGAAGCTCAACACAACTCTGTTGACCCCAGAGAACGTTGAGGAGCTTAAGAGGGAGTACGCTGGTCGGAGAACCTTGAAACCCCTCTTTGAGTCATCGGGCGACTGGTGGGAGACGCTGAAGGAGCACATCAAGAGGTTCTTTGTCCTCAAGGGTGTTCGGAAGGTGAGAGAGAGGTGGGGAAAGCTGTTGTGGCTCCAGAAAAGGGTGCAGAACCTGCTCCTTCTGCAGTTGATGGGGGTCGATGTCACGGAGGACCTCCGCGAGGTGAGGGGCCAGCAAGCCTCGTTCTTCTCCACGGAGGCCTCCAGGATAATCTTCCAGTCCAGGGTCCGCTCCGTGGAGCAGGACGAAACGTGCTCGCGTTTCTTCTTTCAGAAGGTGCACAAAGAGAGTTCAGTGCTTAGCCGGCTGAAGGAGGAGGACAGCTCGGTGACGTCGTCTCAGCCTGACATTGAGGATCAGCAGATCCTTCTGTGCCGGACTGTACGACACGAAGCCCACGGTCAGCACGGCCTCCGAGTCATTCCTGTCATCTATCACGGAGGTCGTAGACGACGGCACGAGGGAGCGGCTGGACCAGCCGATATCCTTGGACGAGCTGACACTCAAGTCCTTGGAGAGGAATAAGACTCCCGGGAGCGATGGCTTAGCGGCCGAGCTGTATTCTGCTCTGTGGGACCTGGTCGGCGAGGACCTGCTGGAGGTGTACGATAGTGCGCTTCGGGCAGGGGAAATGTGCAAGTCCATGAGGAAGGGCATCATCACCCTCATTTACAAGAGGAAGGGGGAGAGGGAAGAAATTAAGAATTGGCATCCCATTTCACTATTGAACATGGACTACAAAATCCTGGCCAAGGTCATTGCCAACCGGGTCAGGTCTGTCCTGGAGTCGGTGATTCACCCTGACCAAACCTGTGCTGTGCCGGGCAGGAAGATCGCTGAGAGCCTCGCGCTCATCAGGGATACGATCGCCTACGTACAGGACAGGCGGGTGGACACCTGCCTTGTCAGCCTGGACCAGGAGAAGGCCTTCGACAGGGTCTCTCATGCTTACATGAGGGATGTCGTCTCCAAATTGGGGTTCGGGGAGGGCACCCGCAATTGGATCGGGCTGCTCTACACCAACATTGTTAGCGCAGGCTCGATCAACGGGTGGGAATCGAACAGTTTTCCCGTCAGATCTGGAGTCAGGCAGGGCTGCCCACTCTCTCCTGCCTTGTTCGTGTGCTGTGTGGAGACCTTCGCCGCATCCATCAGGAAGGACGTGAGCCTGAAGGGCCTGACTATCCCAGGCAGTGGAGGCCTTCAGGTCAAGACCATCCTGTACATGGACAACGTCGCCGTCTTCTGCACCGATCATTGGTCGGTGAATAGGCTGTTGGACGCCTGTGGCCAGTTTGAACTGGCCTCGGGCGCCAAAGTCAATAGGGGTAAGAGCGAGACCATGTTCTTCGGGATCTGGGATGACCGCTCCTTCATCCCCTTCACTGTCAGGACAGACTACCTGAAGGTGCTTGGTGTTTGTTTCAGTGGAGCTGGGGTGTGCACTAAGACTTAGGAGGAGCATATCACCAAACTGAAGCAGAAGCTGGGCAGGTGGACGCTCCGGTCCCTCTCCATCGCGGGTAAAAGCCTGGTTGTCAGGTGTGAGGGGCTTTCGATACTGTTGCATGTGGCGCAGGCCTGGCCTATTCCCTGGACCTGTGCTGCTGCGGACACCCGGGCCATCTTCCACTTCATTTGGGGGTCAAGGATGGACCAGGTCCGCAGGGACACCATGTAGAAAAACCTGGAAAATGGGGGAAAGGGCATACCGAACGCCACCCTCGCCCCAATGTCTACCTTTGTGTGCGGCTGCATCAAGCTGTGCGTAGATCCTCAGTACGCAAACACCAAGTGTCACTACTTACTGAGGTTCTACCTGTCCCCGGTGTTGCGAAGGATGGGCCTGGCCTCGTTGCGCAGAACACTCTGAGTATTTGGACCGTCCCGTACCACCTGTCCTTCGTGGAGAAATTTTTGAAGGGAAACACCTTTGACCACAAGGCCGTCAGGCAGTGGTCAGCACGTAGTATCCTCGAGACCCTTCAGGAAAAGGAGAGGTTGGATCCTGTCGTATGGCTCCCCAAGCAGACTGCCAAAGTCGTTTGGCAGAATGCCTCATCGTCAGAACTTTCAAACAAGTGCAAGGACATTGCTTGGCTGGCGGTGAGAGGGGCTCTGCCAGTGAGATCCTTTATGCATGCCCGGAATCTCTGCGCCACCGCACGCTGCCCTCAAGGCGGCTGTGGGGGGGAACGAGACTGTCGATCACCTCCTTCTGGAGTGTGCCTCTGCGCAGGAGGTCTGGAGGGGGATGCAGTGGTATTTGTTGAGGTTCATCCCAAGCAGCTCCGTGACGCGGGACTTCATGCTTTACGGGCTGTTTCCTGGGACGCACACAGAGACCAACATCAACTGCGCCTGGAGGACCGTCAATGCGGTGAAAGACGCTCTTTGGTCTGCCCGCAACTTACTGGTTTGCCAGCTGAAAGAACTGACACCGACCAAGTGTTGCAGACTGGCGCACTGCAACGTCCAGGACTACATGCTGAGGGACGCGCTAAAGCTTGGGGCAGCCGCCGCCAAGGCACAGTGGGGAAAGACCACCGTATGAAACCCCTCGTCCAGAATAGAAAAAAGGGCCCTCTCTGGTAACTCAGCCCAGCTGGCGCCTTCCCCAAATGGTCAGGGGGCCAACAGGGACTGTGCGGGGGAGACGACTGCCGGGGTATTTTCTTTGCTTTGTTTTTTTTTTCTTCTTTGTTTTGTTTTTTTCCTTTAGTTGGTGTACGTACTCCCTGGGTAACCCGGAGCGGCTTGCCTGACTGGGTAGGTGTATAAATATGTTTTTTTTTGTACATCTTATGAATAAAGTATATTTTTTCAAATAAAAAAAAGGTGACGAAACATCTAAAAACTAACCTTCCAGCTCAGCGAGCAAAATCACATCCAGTAATCTAACCTTGCTAATCAGTCTACCTTGAGGAAGCTTGTCAAATGCCTTACTGAAGTCCAATTAGATCACATCCACTGCTTTGCCCTCATCAACCCTCGTCATTACTTCTTTGAAAAACTCAATCAAGTTAGTAAGACACGCTTTCCCACACACAAAGCCATGTTGACTATCCCTAAATAACAAATTGTGGAGCTGGATGAACACAGCAGGCCAAGCAGCATCTCAGGAGCACAAAAGCTGACATTTCGGGCCTACACCCTAGACGAAGGGTCTAGGCCCGAAACGTCAGCTTTTGTGCTCCTGAGATGCTGCTTGGCCTGCTGTGTTCATCCAGCTCCACACTTTGTTATCTTGGATTCTCCAACATCTACAGTTCCCATTATCACTTGACTATCCCTAATCAGTCTTTGCCTTTCCAAATATACGTAAACACTGTCCCTCTTGATTCTCTCCAACAAGTTGCCTACCGCCGAGATCAGACTCACTGGTTTATAGTTCCCCGGCTTTTCCTCACCACTTCCCTTAAATAGTGGCACAATCTTAGCCAAAATTCCATCTTCTGGCACCTCATCTGTAGCTATTGATGATAGAAATATTTCAGCTAGGGACCCAGCAAACACGTCACAAGCTTCCCACAGATTTCTGGGGTACACCTGATCAGGTCTCAGGGATTTAGCCATGTTTGTGCATTTTAAGGCATCCAACAACCCGTCCTCTGTTATATGGACATTTTTCAAGATGTCATTCTCCATCTTCCATATACTTTTCTGCAGTAAGGTGGATGCAAAATACTTATTTCGTACCTCCCCCATCTCCTGTGGTCCCACCCATAGGTGGCCTTGCTGATCTTTAAGCTGCTCTCTCCCTACTTACCCTTACAAGAGTGCGTTTGCTTTTTCTGCTTTTATTATGAATAATGATGGCATGAACGGGCATCAAATGACTGCTACCCAAGACACTTTCCTTACTCACACAATTCTATTGCTTTTCTATATAAATGAAGGAGAAATATGCTATAAAATATCATACCATCATGACACAAAATGCATTATTCAGAAACTGTAATGGCTGAAGTTAGTGTCTGTTATTGTTTGCATGTTAAAATTTCACTGGTTTAAATGTGTGTGCAGGTAACATTACAGAGAAACAATTCATTTAAGAGTCAGAAGGTTTAGAGGGAATTTAAGGAAGAATTTTTGCCCGTCAAAATGGGATTATGAATCTGGATACACCAAAAGGATGGTGGAGGCAGGAAGTATCACATTTTGGAAATACCTAGGTGAACATTTGAAATAACAGGATATACAAAGCAATAGGCCAAGTTATGGAACATGGGACTAGAGTAGAGATTGATGACCAACACAGGCAGAATGGGCCAAATGGCCTCATTTGGTGGTGTATGACTATTTGAGCAGAAGCCAGACAGCCATTTGAAAGCAATAGTACTCCAACCACTGTGAATGCATGTTTGACTGGTGCGTCCCCAAAACCACAGCCCAGGGAAAGTTTACTCTCCCGAGTTTTGACCCTCCTAGCAACACCCAATTGTACAGTTGGAATGTAACTACCTCCAAATTAGGTCACAATGGACACTACTTTTTTTTTTGGCTGTCCTCTTGCCCAACATACTTATAAATTGTCTTCAGATTTTTCTTTGTTTTACCTGCAAGCTTTTCATGCCCCTCTTTGTATTCTCAATTCATCTTCTAAGCAACCCAATGCAATTTTTTTTATTCATTCACAGGATGAGGGCATCACTGGCTTGGCCAGAATTTATTGTCAATTCCTAACTGATGTGGGTTTGGATTCACATGTAGGTCAGACCAGGTAAGGATGGCAATTTCCTTTCTCAAAGCGTCTTAGTGAACCAGGTTGGTGTTTGCAACAATTGACAACAGATTCATGGTTATCAATAGGCTCTTAATTACAGTCTCCATGACCTCAGTTTTATCATATTCCTGCACATTATTCAATGCCCTTGTCTCATCTGCCTTCCTTACAATATACCTTTGAATTTAATAACTCACGGGATGTGGGTGCCCCAGCTAGTCAGCACTTATTACCTGTTTTTGTTGCACTTGATGAGCTGCCCTCTTGAACTGCAGCAGTCCACCTGTACTAGGTGGACCTAAATTGCTATTAGAGAGGAAATTTCAGGATTTTGACCCAGTGACAATGAAGGAACGATATTATAGCTCCAAGTCAGGAGAACTTAAAAGTAAATTTGTAGGTGATGGTGTTCCCATGTATCTGTTGCCCAAATCCATTTTAGGTGGAAGTGAATGTGGGTTTGGAAGGTGCTGTCTAAAGATCTTTGGTGAATTCCTGCATAGCATCTCGTCGATGGCATACATTGCTGCTACTGAGTGTTGATGGTGGAGGGAAGTGAATGTTTGTGGATATGATGCCAATCAAATGGTTGCTTTGTCCTGGATGCTGTCAAGCTTCTTGAATGTTGTTGGAGCTGCACTCATCCATGCGTGTAGGGAGTGTTTTATCACACTCCTGACTTGTGCCCTGCAGATGGTGGACAGGCATTGCATAGTCAGGAAGTGAGTTATTCATATAATACTCCCAGCCTCTGATCTGTTTTATAGCCGTTGAATTTATATGGTGATTCCAGTCGAGTTTCTGGTCAATGGTAACCTTCACGATATTGATAGTCAGGGATTCAATGAAGGTTACACCATTGAATGTCAAGGAACAGTGGCTGGATTGTCTCTTATTGGAGATAGCCATTGTCTGGCATTTGTGTGGTTTGAATTTGTCTTAAAATAAATGCCATCTAATCTTGCTGAGGTTGTTTTTACCTTAACTTGATTCGTGTGTGCCTTCCAGACTGACTTGGTGTTTCCTCCTTAGGTCTCTGTGCATCACCCCATCACTGTACCTTCATTCTGTGTCCACTGCTCCCTCCTCCACCCACAAACAGATTGGTCACCTTTAAGCTCAAAGGCAAGCCATCATACTTGTACAGTTTCCACCTTCCCCAGTGATTGGAACTGAAGCCATCCTTCATTACCCTATTCTCCAATCACATCTGGTCTTTCTGCTATTTGAGTATTCACGAGCAGATGGCACTTGGAATAATCCACAGACTAGGACCTGCAATGCCCTGATTTTCAATTTGCTACCTATCTCCCTAAATTCTTTTCTGCAAATCTTCACCCCTCTTTCTACCTAAGCAGATGATCAGATGATCCTAATTTGAAACACAACTTCTAAGTGTTCACCACCACCCACCCACCCCCCCCCACCCCCGCCCAAAGAATGCCCTGAAACCATTCAGTTGCATCTTTGATCCTGGCCTTAGATAGGCAGTACACCAACCTGGCCTCAGAGAAGCCTGTCTCTACCCCTCACGATTTAATCTCCTACCATTGTTGTTTTTTTTCTCGTTAGCCTCCCTCCTTGTGTAGATGGGCCATGCTTGCACTCTCCAGAAGAACCATCACCCTCACTATTTTCCAATAATGTAAAACTGTTCTCAAATGAGATGTGCTCTGGGGCTTTCCTCGCCACCTTACTACCTCTTTCTTTTGAAATTGAAAGAGAAACTCAACCAGCAGCATCTGTGAAGAGAAAACAGAGAAAGCATTTTGGGTCCAGTGACCCTTTTTCAGCTGAAGTGGATAAGATGAGAGTGAGGGAAACACCTCGTCTGATTTAAAAATTGCACCACAATTCAGGGAGCCGGCATGATGAGCACCCAGTACAGGCAACCAACATCGTCCAGAGGAGTGGGCCAGGTAAGGAACCTGAGACAGGCAGTCAGCATCACCTACAGGAACAGGTATGTAAGGGAAGTGAGACGGCAATCAGCATCAGCACTATATTTTCACATGAACAAGATGGAAATCTATAAGCAATATTTGAAGACTCTCAAAGAAAATAAATGCTCTCTTGCACCTCTTGATTTTTTCTGGACAAAATGATATAACCATAAAAGGGATAAGCATACATGCAAACATGCAAATTGGGAACTCTGCTCTGCACTCAATAAGCTCATGGCTGATCTATTGTAGCCTCAAATCCATATTCCTGTCTCCACCTGATAACTTTTGATTCCTTTGTTAGTCAAGAATCTATCAACAGCTACCTAAAAAAACATTCAGTATCCCTGCATTCACTGGTCTCTGCAGGAGAGTTCCAAAGATTCAAGACCTTCTGAGATGATTTCACTTGATTTGGGAATGAAAGAAAAGCACTAATGTGGTCAACTTTACTGTTGCATTTTCACAGTCTTTAAAGGTTACTTTCAAATTTCATATCACACCATCTGCAACGTAAGCTGACATAACGTTTTGATATTTTGATAAGATTAGTATTTTCCGCACTTGCTGTAAGTCATATTTCTTTTCCAGAATTAAACTAAACACCTGCATGAGCACATTAATGGGAGAAAGTTTCTTTTTTTAATATAACTAAGTTATAATCCCACTTATAAAGAATGTTTGTGATTCTATTATACATAGGACAGTTTCACTGATGGTCTGGTGCACTGAAAGTACAATAACTCCCATTGGACATCTCGGTGTCCTTTCCAGTATATTCTTACAATACTGTTTGAGCGATTTGAAAGCATGTTTTCAGCACTGGCCTTCCTTTAAAGTATCAATAAACTTGGTTTGTCGATATGAAGGACAAAATGATGTGAAATGCAAAATGATTGTACCAATACCAGAAAGACAAAATTTTAGAGAAACAATCAAGAATTTATTCAATTAAAGTTGAATGAGTCAAGTCCATTCCGTTTTCCCTTGTATCAAGTATTGAGGCAATTATGTCTGAAACTCAAAATACAGTCTTTCAAAAGAAAATGGCCTATAACCCAAAGGTATTGGTTCTTCCCACTCAAAGGACTGAAAATCTCATCAATACTTTGTGTTGTAGGGGCTGACCACCAACAGCTATTGATGAAAATACATATGTAGGTTCTTTGCGAATCACAATGAAGATCTCTTTTATCATCACCCTTTAATACTATCTGGACACACTTTCCAACAGAGATTAACATTGATAGTTATTCTGTATAACTCAGTGTAAATAACTGGGTTGATTATTCTAGGAGTGAATTTCACTTGCAAGGCAAGAAATGTTTTCTTCAAGGCTTCACACATGTGACTTTAAAAGAAACTCTCCATGTCATATTCTCATATCTGTTAAACTGTTTCATTTAATTATTATGCTTGGTCATACCCAACATCTAATAATGTGATCAATGAAATGCACCACTCAAACTAAAAGCTAATGCCTCGGTCCGTACCTACTGGGAAACTGATAGGTCAAAACTCTTAGAGGTAATTTGGATTTACTTGTGACATCTGTCACTTGTTCTAAGAGATTTCTAAAGGAGAGGAGATTTCCTGCCATTGTTGTGTCAGTGTTATAGATATGTGTAGGGCCCAAATATTTGCAACAGTGAGGTGTTCTTAAATTCCAGACGTTAACTTCCAAGGGAAACAAATAAGCGATAACCATTGAATTCTCACTGGTTCAGGATATGGACCATTAATATTCTCCAAACTGAATATACTTAACACATTTTACTCTATGTCATTCATTAGTATCACATGATTTTAATGACATCTCTGTAATCTGAAGACATTTGTGATGGCTTAGAATGGTCCAGCTTTCTCAAATGAATATGCTTTGAGGATTACCAACTACAAGAGGACACAAGTTCAAGGTGAGAAAGGGGAAGTGGTGGAGAAGAGCAGGGATAATTTTTCATACAGGCAATGGTGGATGCCTGGAATGCAGTGCCAGTGAAGGTGTTGATAGGAGGCATGTTAGCAACATTTAAGGCATATCTTGATGGACACATGAAAGGGAGACAAACAGAAGGCTAGAAACCATGTATGGGCAATAAGTATCACGTCTACATGTAAACTAACAATCAATGCAGGCTTAGAAAACCAATTGTATTCTATTGTATTTTATCTTGGGAACTCTAAATAATTCAAATCAGAGTAAATCTCTTCCATTCATGGGCATCAAATGGAATATTTATCTGTAATTTTGTAATAGTTTTGTTTGAATCATATTATCGATTTTTTTTACAAACTCAACTTTCATAGAATTATTAAAGCATGTAACAATGTAGTTTTTCGCAACAAAGTGTATTTCAGGGTTCAAAATCTTGGCCATCCATTCAAAATCAATGAAACAATTTACTCAGATACTGTCACAGAATAAAAGGAAACCTGACAGTTCCATCTATTTCTATCTTTGGCTCAGAGAAGATCATTAAAATAAAGTCCTCTTCAGTTTCTGTATTTCTTCCATATGCTTCCTGTCAAAGTAATTGCCAAAAAATAGTACACAAGTCATTTATTATAGTTTATTTGGCAAGGTGGAACACTTGGATTGAATACAGAAAAAACTGCACCTGAAAATAAAAGCTGTTGGGATTAATCTACCTAACTATAAAAACTAATAATCAGTACTATTCACAAGTATTACATATCCTTCTATGTATTTTTGAGAGAATACTGTGTTAAATAGCCCTTAGATATTAACAGTATCTCCCCATATTAACCACATCCTTGCATCAAATTTCAACAACTTAACACAAAGTGAATATATTTACTTGTATTAAACATAGCATTTACATTATTTCTAAGTTATCCAGTGTCTCCAACAGTTGTATCTTCATGGAGGACATATATACCTAAGACCTGAATTATCTACTATATTAGTATATTCTTTGTCTTCAGGCATTTCTGTATATCCTAAAATCTCTAAACCAGAAATAGCGATGAGAAGGTTTTTAAATTCCTGATATAGATTCCAGAAGTAATGATTCAATTTCAGCAATGCATTACTAGAAAAAGGGGCAATTTGTGGGAGTGATTAAAAATACTTGATCTGTGGATATTTCCAGCCTGTGAAACAGCAACATTGAACCCCAAGATACTCAGAAAAATACATTTGAACAAAAGTTTGCTGACAAATTTCATTGACCATTTTCCTGCGATATATATTTACAGTTTGTTTTGCAACTCAGGGAGGTAATGTCAAAGGAACTTGAAGCAGTCAAAGCGGTCAAGTGCTTCTGAACTGCAGCAATAGATAGAACATGCAAAACAGATTGACACAAGCATAAAAGAAATAAATCTAGTTAAATGTTAAATTTAATAGCATGATCGTGTTAGGAATTTTGGGAGCACTACAGAGATTGTGTATATTTTGTTAGAAATTCAGTTAGCACAGTGAAAGCAGAATGTTTGTTTTATTTTGATTGAAATATAATTATAATCTCAGCTAGTAAAGCTTAACTTTTTATTTCACAGTATTAAAACCAATCACAGGCTGTAACTTTCCCCTCCTCTTCAAACACATCCCTACAACCTGACTGATTAACATTCAATTGGAGGTATCTTGACCTTTTCTAAAACTTTGGAGGGGACCCTCAGGCATTACAAAACCACAATAAGATGTAGAAAACACTGGAAACTCAACAGATCTGCTATCTTCTATGGAGATCGAAGCTAAAGCACGGGTTTTCCTGATTGGCACACACAATGTTATTGGTTTGTTCTCACAACAGTTTCTTGAAGTGAGGATGTGATATGTGAGACTTTTTAATTTGTATGCCTGGGTGACTTGGCTATTGAATCTTGGAAGCACAACTCTGAACAGGAAGAGCAAGAGTTGTTCTAATAAACAGTGGGGAGGGGTCATAAGGTAGTGTTCCTCTCTCTCAATTTCTTATTTAATTGCTTCTCAGCAGCCAGAGTTAATGTGGTCAGTTTCCAGTTGTGTTGCAGCTTGTTTAATGAAGCACCAGCAGCACATATCATGGTTTACAAATTCCTCCCACACACTGAGGTAGATGGACAGAAACAAACTGCTGTCTCTCTATTTAGTAGAATTTATACCTGAATTTCACTGCTATGTTAAATTTTCTTTTCTAAACCTTCTGTCCTTGCAAACCACCATTCTATCTCAAATTTCCTTTCTTCACTAAAGTCACTGAATATGTTTTGTTATCTGCTAAATCTGCCCCCATCAGTTCCAAAACTCTATGCTGGAATTTCCGTAATCAGATGTCCCTCTGGACCCCCCACTCCCTCTCCCACCTTTCTTAATAATGAAATGACTTTTAACACAGACACATTTGAGATGCAATGTGGCTGTAACAAAGTCAACTTTCCCTACTCATCCTTCTCAACCTGGTTGAAAACTTTTCAATGGTTGACCAGACTATCCTCTTCAATGTTTCTTGTTATGATCACATGAGGAAGGGTGAATCTTTCTAAATCCAAAATGCAAGCTCTGTTTTTCTCTCTAAACAGATACTGTAAGACCTGCTGAGTTTCTCCAGCACTTTCTGTTTTTTAGTTTCAGATTTTCAGCATCCACAGTTCTCGTCTTATGTTAATGTGAAATGGTTAGCCTTTATTAATCTTGTACCTCTTGAAAGAAGGGGTTATTATCATCCTTAAAAACCTTTTCTTTTGAGACAAGATTTCACGTAGACAGCCTGTTGTAGGGGGCTGCAAGGACAAAGGATTAAAAAGCTGGAATGAAATAAACATAGCCTATATACAGACCAAATGTACACTGTATACATATTATGGTCAAGTACTGAATGTCTAGCTACTTGCATTGGAACTTCCTCTTACACATTGAGACAAATACATTCATTCTGTTATGAAATTATAGTGGACTGAGAGTCTAATCTTGTTGACATATGTTTGTTTGAATTGTTTCTTCAGGTGGATATCAAAACGGTATGTAAATTTTAAGTAGAATCGATGTGTTATAAGTAGCACAGGATAGCTTTAAATGGTGTTGGCATCACATAAACTTGGTCACTCTCCTGACACATGAAGCCCTTCACCAACAAGGTTCATGCTGGTTGCATTCAATTATCATACAAATAAGCAGGAAGGCAGCAGAAAATGTGTCTATTTTAACAAGTACAGTTCAGGATAGTGAAGATCTCAGCAGATTGTAAATGGAAACATCACATTAAAAAAAAATTCTTTTAAGCCAGTGTGGTTTAAGAGGTTAGAAAGACATGGGGAAAACCAATGTTGCCATTTTGACGCACCTCATTTCGTTGCCACAAGTGATGTCAGTTACATCAAGGACTGGAGGAGTGGGGATCGGATTGGATGATGGGTGGGGGTTAGATTTTCTTTTTGCTTTAGTAACCCCATTCCTTGCAGTGAGAATCAATCATTTACCACACCAAATATGAAGAAATTAGGTGGATAAATCAAATGCTTGGTTTAAGTTGGGTCTGAAATGAGCAGTGAGAGAATTCCACAAAGGAGGATCTAGCTAATTGAAGACATAATCAGCAATGATGGAACAAAGCGAGAAGATGTATGAGAGGCAGAGGTGAGGAGAGAAAGGGGTTTGGATGAGAATGGACAGTTAGGGAAGTTAACATAAAACATTTGTTGTTATGACATATTAATTTCAACCTCATTATAATGTTAACAAAATAAATTCTGACCTGTTTCTCATCACCGGCATCTAGGTGAGAAGGCTGAATCTTTATTACTCCTGTCATTTATTATGCTTTTGTAAGATTAATCAAATACATTTTCAAGGCAATACCAGAAACTGTAGTTAAATTAATGTTGCTGACTTAGAATTTTGTTCAATGGTAGCTGTCAGTTTTGTGAGTGAATTACAGTTGCAAAATTTGGAAAATCGGTATTCAGGCAAACACTATAAAAGAGCAAATTATATGATACTTCAAGTTGAATGTCATTGCTGTGCATACCATATACACTAATCAAGATCAAAGTTTTAGGTGATATATGGACTAAATTTCCCACAAATTTGATTGAAGACATGCTGTTGAAGTATATTTGGTGCAGTTATGCCGCATTAGACTCAATTTATCTATCACCACTTTGCTACTATTGATTTATTTTTAAATTAGATGAAGGCAATCAGTAAATTCACCCAATCAAATACCAAAAAACATAGAGCAGATAGACAATTTAGGGTAATCAATTGAGATACTCTGTGATTTGCTAGCGTTCAATGCAGACCATAAATTTAGACTATAATCTTGCAAGTTAGCAACTAATAAAACAAATGCTTGTGACAAGAAAGAAAATACTAAAACATAGGGAAAAGTGAAATGAGAGAAATCCATTTAGCCAATCTAGCATGTTCCATTATAATCTAGATTTCAACATTGATGATCTTACCAACCTCTGTAAGTCCTTTTTCTATTGCTAATCCAAACATTTTTATCAATTCTGACTTTGTTGGTGCTGACGTTAACCCAACCTTTTTATCCCTTCATTTCCACTTGTTATATAAAATGTAACAAGTTTGGATGAATCTTCAGTTTTTCTTACTTGCTGATTCTTAAATTTTAAGGTTGCTGCTTTTTTTCCCTCTCTTCATACATTTGAGTGTTTATATTATATTGGCATATTCATTCTTATTGGTAAGTTGTGACCAGCAGAACTAAAACAGTTTATGGTAATAATTTAATGATGTTAGTGAATAAACAGAATGCTCATCTAAGTTGTCACAAGATTCAGGAAGACAACATGTTCACAAGAGATATTTACCATTTACCGGTGAATGATGAAAGTATTCTTATATTAACAAGCAAAGCAAAGCAAAGCCGGTGTCTATAAGTCAATCTTCAGAATGCAAGTTCTGAGATGCAAAAGCTATCTAAAACATTTGTGTAAGATGTTGGAGATCTGTGTTATAAACGGAAAATACCAGACAAACTCAAAAAATCTACCAGCATCTGTGAAGAGAAAAAGAGAGATAGCATTTTGAATCTATATCATTCTTCTTTGGATCTCATTTGTGCACTTTACCTATTGTAGTGAAATTTGTCTATCATCTATATTTATTATGAATTATTTTAAAAATACTGCTCATGTACATCTTCTGTTATCCAATTATGTCTATATTTATCTTGGGAACTGGAATGATTAATTGTCTCTCCATGAGACAACTGGACACAACAAATGGTGGGGCATAATTTCAGTTCCAAATCAACTACAGTTATAGGTATAGCATGATAAAAAGTGCAATAGTGAAAATTATGTTCATTTTTAGAGCAAACATTCAAAGTTGCATGAGTCTTAGTTTCACACTCACCTCTTGTGAAATTGTGGGCTCAAGTTCCATTTCATTGACAAATCGATGATGAGTTGAGTGAAAGAATACATGCATAGGCTTTGACAGCAATGCAGCTACTCCCAAGTTGAATTAGAATTTCTCCAAGTATCCTGGTTTACAGTTCTTATTCAACAACATCACTAATAGTAAAAGGAGCTAGTCCTTAATTTTGCTTCTCATTGTAGGAACTGGCAAAGAATATGGTTTACAGCTTTGCCTATATAATAAAAAGTAAATTATTCATTTGTTTGATATGCACTACTTAGTGAGATTTATGAGAAACACAATACGGTCTATGTCTTCCCTTAACTAATAAGAATGTCAGTGTCCATAGGTCAAACTTCAGAATACAAGCCAAAGATGCAAACATCGTATAATGTACTTGCATACTTATAAAACCATTGTCAATTTTGTATATCGACGATAACTATGGTACATATTATGCCAAGAAGATTGTTCCTGTGCACACTTCCCATTTACCCCTTGTGACTACATTCATATTAGAAACTGAAGTGATCTGTGGTTCCTCTATGAGCAAACTGCACACCATCACAACTAGATTGTGCCAAGTTTATTCTGACAGTTTCTATTGTATATGTGCACTAAGCAATTTATGATTAGAAGAGCATTAAGAATGAATGCGTGGCCTTAAACCTATTGCAGGATTCAGTAATAATAATGACATTGAGTATCAAGGGGAGATGGGTAGATTCTCTTTTGTTTGAGATGATGATTGTCTTGCAAGGCTGTTGTGCTGGACTTTCTGCATATGGATATAGCTTTTGTATCTGAACAGTCGTGATTGGTGCTCAATATTGCAAAATCATCAGTGAACCCAGTTCTGACCTTAAAAAGCGAGAAAGTTCATTGATGAAAAAGCTGAAGATGGTAGATTCCAGAATATTACGGTGAAGAACTCGTGTAGCGATATCCTGGAGTTGAGATGTTTCACCTCTGGCAACCAGAACCATCTTTTCTCATGCTAGTTATGAAAGATTTTTTCTTACATCCCACTGACTTCAGTTTTGCAAGAGCTTCTTTTTGTTATACTCAGTAAAATGATGACTTGATGTGAAGGGCAGTTATTCTCACTATTCCTCATGTGTTTTGTTTTTTGTTCCTATTTGGACCAAAGCTGTAATGAGGTCAGGAGCGAAGTGGGCATGGCTGAACTGAAACTGAGCAGGCTGTTGTTGAATAAGTGCTGCTTGATAGCACTGTCAACATCACCCTCAACTACTCGGATTGAGAGTAGATTGATGGAGTGGTAGATAGCTGGGTTGGATTTGCCCTTTTTTTTGTGAACAGGAAAAACCTAAGAAATTTTCTGCATTATTGGATGAATGCTGGTGTATTAACTGTTCTAGAGCAGTGAGGCTAGAGCTGCAGTCAGTCTTCACTGTTGTCGCCAGAATGTTGTCAAGGCCCATAGACTTTCCAGTAACCAGTTCTATTAGCCATTTATCTGACACAAAGTGGAGTGAATTAAATTAGCTGATGGCTGGTATTTGTGATGCTGGGACCTTAGGAGAAGGCAAGATGTATCCTCCATTTGGCACTTCTGGCTGAAGATGGATGCAAAGCCTTGTCTTTGCACGCAAATGCTGAGGTCACTCAGTTTTGAAAATGGTGATTTTTTTTGGAGCTGCCTCCTCTTAATAATTATTACATTGTCTACTGCCATTCATTAAACCTTGCGTTGGTCACCCAGTTTGGTAGTGTTGATTGAACGGGGGATATGCTGGTCCATATGTTTGCAGATTGTGACTGAATATATATATATAGCTGATGCTCCAAAACAGCTCATGCATCCCCATTTGTGCATTGCTAGGTCTTTTGGAAGTCTGTCCCATTTACATTGTGGTGGCATCACTCAACACACAGCAGGCTAGTCATGAATGTTAGGTTGCATGGGATCCAGGGAGAGCTAGCTAATTGTGTTCAAAATTGGCTCAATGGTAGATAGCAGAGGGTGGAGGTTCAAGGTTGTTTCTTGGACTGGAGCCCTGTGACTAGTGGTGTGCCACGGGGGTCGTTGCTGGGACATTTGTTATTTGTTATTTTCATAAATGATCTGGATGTGAATGTGCAACGCATGATTAGTAAGTTTGGGGACAAAACAAAATTAGGAGGTATTGTTGATAGTGAAGAAGGTTATTAAAAATTAAAGAGGGAACGTGATCAGATGTTGAAGGGCTGAAGATTGACAAATGCAATTCAATGCAAATAAGTGTGAGGTGTTGCACTTAGGAAAGTCAAATCAATATAGGACTTATATTGCAACAGTTAGTTTGAGGTGAGACTGAGGTTGTCAGTTTTCCCCTCTTCTTGGCTACCTCACCACCTGCCACAGACCCAGTCCATCAACTATGTACTTCAGGACTGAGCCAGCTCAATCAGTCATGATGCTGCTGAGTGACTCTTCATGATAGACATTGAAATTTTCCACATTATGCTTCTTGCTATTCTTAATGCTTCCTTCAATTCAGCAAGGAGGAGTACTAATTAATTAGCTTAGGATAGTATGAAGTAATCAGGAGGAGATTTCCTTCCCTTTGTTTGACCTGAAACCATGAGATTTTGTGTGAACCAGAATCAATGTTGAGGACTCACGGGGCATCATTCTCCTTACTCTATATCACTGTATCACCAGATTGGGTGGTGGGGTGGAGGTCACCCCTGCTAATGGGGCAAAGACATATCCAGGGATGATGATGACAGTATCTGGAGTATTGTCTGTAGGGTATTGTTCCGTAAGTATGAATATGTCAAGCTGCTCTGACTACCCTGTGGACAGCTCTGTCAGTTCCAGCACATGTTCCTAAAGAGGCCTTTGTCAGGTTAATTTACTTAATAGGGTGCTAGGTCAATGCTGAGTGTCCTGTCTGGTTTCATTCCTTTCTTTGGGTTTCTTAGTGGTTTGATGTAACTTCTTGCTACGTGCATTTTGGTGCATTAAAGAGTCACCGATATTGCTGCAGGTCTGAGGTCACATGTAGTTCACTAAAAGGAGTGTTAGTGTTCCAGATAGGGTTTTACAAATATTCGTAGGTGATTCCATAGTTACCTTTAGAACAGATTTTCCATATTTATGAGTTGAATTTAAATTGCGCCAGAAGCTGTGGTGGGGCTTGCACCCCTGTCTGTTAAGATGTTAGAATCATTATAGAATCCCTACAGTGTGGAAACAGGCCCTTCTGCCTACCAAATCCACACGGATCCTCAGTGCATCCCACCCAGACCCATACCCCTATAACCCACCTAATCTACACATCCCTGAACACGACAGGCAATTTAGCATGGCCAATCCACCTCATCTTTGGACCGCGGTTGGAAAACCGGGGCACCCGGAGGAAACCTGCACAGACATGGGAGAACGTGCAAACTCCAGTCACCCAAGGTTGGAATTGAACCTGTCTCCCCCTGGTGCTGTGAGGCAGCCGCGCTAGTCCAGGTCTCACGCTTACTGGTAATCTGGTAACAGTAGTACTGTTCCAGCACCAGCACCTCCTTATACTCTTATTTCTTCTGGTTTATTGTTAAACTCTGTGGCTATCTCATAATTTTGCCCTCAGATAAATGTAGAATACATCAGATACTAGAGATCTAAAATAAAAACAGAAAATTCTGGAGAAATACAGCAGTAACTGAGACTGAAAAGTGTTCCAATTATATCTCATATCACTTTTCATCTCCAAAGGAGCTAAATTCAATGCAATCTTCTGCAGTTCAAATTATCCTTCCTTTCTTTATAGAAACTTTCTGGCTCTCTGCAAGTTCTCAACGTTTACAAATTTAGCTGTTCACTTTAGACACCATGCCTGATATGCACAGGATCTAACAGTTTCTCTACCTAAAGCGTACAGCAGAGGTCACATAACTATGGCAAATCATAGCGTATGATATCTTACACGTGCATTTCTCCCAACATAACTGAAAATACTTTTGTTCAATATCATGTGAGCCTTTTTAAAAGAAACCTTGTAAAGAAAATGATAGATACCTGCTGTTGTGTTGCACCTAAAACTTTGGATGTAAATCTACACTTCTGTATTATTCACCAATGCAGGAAGCTCATGTGATTTGGTTTTTTTTTGGCCAAGTTAATGTAATTAAATAGAATAGGGCTTTGGGCAAATGTCACCTCAAAAACAGTGCAAACAATTAAGAAAAGTCACACGCCATAATTACTTAGAGAATCTGAATGCTGGGAAGCGGTTGGAGCAGTGTAGCAGTGGTCACATATTGGGATGATGTAGAATCTCCAATGCCTGGGTAACTGTTATACAGATACCTCCCCAGCACACCACTGACAGTCCCCATGACCCCATTATCCAACTACACCTCCCTCCTAACAGTGGGCCCCAACCTCCCAGACCCCTGACAACCACCTCCGGTCCATTGCCTCCCTGTCATGACTTGACTCCACATCTTTGGATCCAATTCTACTGCATCCAATATTCTCCCTCACCCCTATCACCAGACTGATCCTAACAGCAGGTCCCAAACCCAATCACTTACTGGTCCGATTCCCAGAGCTGACACAATCCTACCTGTCAGAACCATCACCCTAGATCAGATCCTAATCCAGCATTTCTCCCCCTTTCCATACAAGCTAGGCATGATAACTACCAACCTGAACAAACGCTCCACCCAAGAGGCTGTGACTACCAGGTTCCCCCCCTCCTCAACAACCCCTCCCACCCGTCAGACCTGACAGATTCTCGCCACTGTCTTATTCAACACTCCTGACCTACCCTAATCACCCATTCACTTACCTGACACCTTGGCATCTTAGCCTTGTGGCAGCCTGCCACTTGGGATACTGCCAGCCTTAACCACCTACCATTGTCCACATCTGGCAGTCTAACCCACATGGCACTCGAATTCCACACTTTGCTCACATGCTTACCCTTCCTCAGGAGCTGGCAAGACATCTGGTTGTGCTGATGGATATTGAAATTGGAAAACATTGATGCAAAATGGGGAACAGTTTCTATAAGGATTTTCTTTGCTACTGGATTCATGGATTCCTAAACAGATTTGTAATAGAAGGCCCCGGTCCTGGAATGTCCAGTGCATAAGATATCAAAAGGTAAAAGGGTAATTTTTAATCTGAACTGGATTAGAAATGCACCACAAAACTCATTCAAGCCAATTACATGCAAATTTCCTCAAAAGCAAAAGTGTAACTCTACACTTGTATTCTTGAAACCCCCTAGGAATTGCTAGACAATTTATTGTTCTGCTTTACTACTGACATGTCATGTGTCACTTAAATAATTACAAGCTACACAGTATTAAATTCATATTTGTATTTGTTTTCACATTTGTGATGAGAATGAAATGATGGACACATTAGAGAAGCTTTTTAACACCACAGTGAACTGAATGACTAACTGAACTGTTTTCTTGATTAATGACTGCAATTACATCAACTCAATTTAGTAAATTATAAGTACATATCCGTGTATAAAATGAGATCATACTTATGTCACTTGTGAATAGCAATCTGACTCTACAGTAAATATTTTGCTAAAGTTTTAATCAATTCTTCCCTTAGAAATAGTGAACAACCAGGTTTAGATAATGACTCAGAATTAATGAAGTAAAGCAAAGCAAAAAAAATCTTAGGTAAATATTTTTGTCTCTGAAAGTGACATCTCTTGAGTGGCCTATTTCCAATTTTTGAGATACTGCAGACAACTGACAAAGCTTAAACTAAAATAAAACAATTTATACTTGTTCTTAATGTGACAAAATTTCTATTTGGCACATTGAAATTCATCTTTTGAAAAGGTAAATCATTTTTGAGTCTTAGAAGTAGAGGTTATTTCGACATTTATTTTGGATACAAATTATTTTCAATGGTGTCAAATTTAGAAGAACAAAGAATTATATAATTAATTTGAATGTAAGATTCAAGCATATTTTTATTTATGTGAAAAAATAAATGATTAGGTTTAAGTTACATAATGATAACTAATAATCTTTCAGCAAAATCAGCAGCTGGAATGCAATGGCTTTGAACAATGGGGCATGGGGAGGGCAGGAAGAGACATATTGTTACAGTCATTTAATTAGTAATCCAGAGGCCTGAGCTAATTTTCTGGGGACATCGGTACAGAACCTACCATAGCAGATTACAATATTTGAAGTAAAATAATAAAACTGGAATTTAAAAGTTATTTGAATGGTGGCCTCTAAGCCATTTTTGTAAAAATCCATCTAGCTGATTAAAGGCTTTAGAAGATTTGTGGTGTTTACTTGGTCTGGTCTGCATGAGACAGCTGACCCACACCAATGGGGTTGACTCCGAACTGGTCTCTGAAATGCCTAGAATGTCACTGAGCAGTATCTTACTGCTGTGAAGGACAAATGAAGGAATGAATCTGCACAAACTAGCTGGCAACAATCAAAACAGTTGGAGACACAGGCCCTGCAAAATCCTCCTTACCAACAATCATAGGTTTTTATTTATTATTCATTCATGAGGGCATCTCTAGCTAGACCAGCATTTATTGCTGAAAAGAGTCAAACACGTTGTGGTCTGGAGTCACATGTTGGCCAGACCAAATGAGGATGACAGCTTCCTTCCTGGTAGGACATTAGTGAACAAGATGAGTTTTTCCAACATTTAACAATGGCTTTGTTCTTAATTCTAGATTCTTTTTAATTGCCACAGTGGGATTCGAGCCCAGGTCCCTAGAACATTACCTGTGTCTCTGGGCTAACAGTCCATTGATTAAACCACTAGGCCATTGCCTCAGCCACGCACACCTTGTGCTCAATTTGAAGAGCTATCCCACCGACTAGTCAACCCTGACACTGTCATGCTCTCAGAATTATATCGTGCAGAAAATGTTCCAGACTTCAGCATCACCATCCCTGGTATGTTCTGTCCCCTGTTTGAGGCAACTTCATGGTCTGTAATTGGGAAGAATTGCCCTAAGAATACAACATTGACACCAGACCATGTGAAGTCTCTTTAGGCTAAATATCTAAGGAGGTATCCCATTTACGACCATTTACTATTCCAATCCCTTCACTAATGAATCTGAGCTCTCACAGGTAAAATGTCCAAAGCCACAGAATGTACTATTAGTGGGGGGGGGGGGGGGGGGGGGGGGGGGCTTCAATGTCCATCATAAAGAATGACTCCATAATACCACTATTAACTGGGATAGCTAGGTCCTAAAGGACTGCTGCAGGTGGTGAGACCTTGCCCTCATCCATTTATCTCCTGTGGATGTATCCATCTGACAATAGTGGTAAGAATGACAACCATACAGTCCTTTGAAGACCTATCTTCATACTGCGGAAACCCTCCATTATGTTGTTTGGAGCACTACCAAGCTAAATGTGATTGATTTTGAACAGATTATGCAACTTGAGGTACACATCCAAGAGGCACATTTGCCAAGAGCAGCAGCAGAACTGTATTCAATATGATTTGTAACCTCATGGCCCTACATACCCCATAATTCCATTACCATAAGTGGCTGCATGGTTAAATGAAGAATATAGAAGGGCATGTCACTATCAATACCTGGAACACCTAAAATTGTGAACTGAGGAGTGTTACCAAACAAAGAAACTCAGAGTACTGATGCATAGTTCCTTGAAAGTGGAGTTCCAGACAGATAGAACAGTGAGGAAGGCATTTGGTATGCATGCCTTTATTGGTCACTCTATTGAGCTTAGGAGTTGGGAGGTCATGTTATAGAATCCCTACAGTGTGGAAACATGCCCTTTGGCCCAACAAGTCAACACCAACTGTCAGAGCATCCAACCCAGACCCAGACCCCTATAACCCACCTAATCCACACATCCCTGAACACCACAGGCAATTTAGCATGGCCAATTCACAGAACCTGCACATCTTTGGACTATGGGAGGAAACTGGAGCACCAAGGAGAAATCCACGCAAACATGGGGAGAATGTGCAAACTCGACACAGACAGTCGCCTGAGGGTATAATTGAACCCAGGTTGCTGGCACTGTGAGACAGCAGTGCTAACCACTGAGCCACCATGCAGCTGTACAGGACATTGGTTTGGCCACTTTCAGAATACTGCATTCAATTCTGGTTTCCCTGCCACAAGAAAGGCGTTATTAAACTTGAGAAGGTTCAGAAAAGATTTACCAGGATGTTGCCAGGGTTGCCGAGCTTGAGTGAAAGGGACAGGCTGAATAGGCTGGGGCTTTTTTCTCTGGAGTATCAGAGGGTGGAGGGTGAACTTACAGAAGTTTATAAAATCATACGGGGCATGGATAGGGTGAATTGCAAAGGTCTTTTCTCCATGTGGGTGAGTCCAAAACTACAGGCAATAAGTTTAATGTGAGAAGGGAAAGTATTAGAAGGAACAAAGGGGTGGCTTTTTTATGCAGAGGGTGGTACATGTATGGAATAAACTGCCAATGAAAGTGGTGAAGGCTGGTACAATTACAACATTTAAAGGGCAGCTATATGGGTATATGAATAGGAAGGGTTTGGATGGATATGGGCTAAATGCTGGCAATTGGGGCTAGATTAACTTAGGATACCTGCTTAGCATGGACGAATTGGGCCGAAGGGTCTATTTCCTTGCTGTACATCTCTATCGCTCTATGAGTCAGCCTTGTGAAATGATACGACAGGATTATTTCCACATCAAAAAGCAAAAATAGGCCTAAGCAACGAGGCACAGCAATCTGACAACAATGGGCCAAATCTAAGTTTTGCAATCCTGCCACAGGAATGATAAAGGATGATTAAACAACAGAGTACAAAGAACAAAGAACAAAGAAAATTACAGCACAGGAACAGGCCCTTCAGCCCTCCAAGCCTGCGCTGGTCCAGATCCTCTATCTAAACCTGCCACCTATTTTCCAAGGATCTGTATCCCTCTACTTCCTGCCCATTCATGTATCTGTCCAGATACGTCTTAAATGATGCTATCGTGCCTGCCTTTGCCACCTCTGCTGGCAACGCGTTCCAGGCACCCACCACCCTCTGCATAAAGAACTTTCCACGCATATCTCCCTTAAACTTTTCCCCTCTCACCTTGAAATCGAGTAAATGAAGGAGGAGGGAACTCCACAAATATCCACATCTTCATTGATGGGGCAGCCCATTACATCAGTGAAAAAGACAAGGCTGAAGCATTGTCCCAGTCTTCAGCCAAAACAATTCATTCCACGAGATGTAAGAAATGGTGCAGGCTTTGTTGACTGAAAAGCCAATGGACCATTACAGCAGATGTATGCTCAGGAGCTAGATGCATCACCTCCCAAGTAATTCCAGGACAGCTATAACACGGGACTTACCTGGAATTTTTTCCAGCTACATCCTGTCTGCAAAAGGCAGATGAAATCCTACCCAATTACTATTCTGTACCATGCTATTATTGATTATGAGCAAAATGATTAAATGGGTTTTCAACAATTCTAACAAGGGGCACTTTCTCAGAAATAACCTGGTACTGACTCTCGTTTTGTGTTCTGCCAGGGCCAGTCAGTTCCTGTCCTCATTACAGTTTCAGTCCACACATGAACAAAAGAGCTGAGCTCCAGAGGTGAAAAATGCCTTTGATATCAAGGCATATTTAATGGAGTATAACCAAGGAACGCTAGGAAAACTGTAGCGAATGAAAATTGGGGTAAACACTCAACTGATTATAATCATTTATTGGACAAAGGAAGACAATTTTGGAGTTTAATCAAGAGATTAATCATCTTGGTTCCAGGACATCACTGCATGATTTGTGATCAACCCCTGTTAGGCCCTCTTATGTTATTTCTGAACAGCATATGATTAACATTATACCTCAGCAAGAGTGCGAGAATGTAACAACACTAAAATACCTAGCTAAGCCTTATAAGGTCAGATAACTGAAAGGTGATTTCATTAAATTTAGTATTGTTGTTGGAATAAGGGATCCCATTGTAAGAACATATCTATTGAGAGAGGAGAGATTTACTTCTGAGAAAGTAATTGACATGTGCAGAAGCTCTGAGGTTATCAATCATTAGCTTATGGATATTAATGGGAAAACTTACAAGATTTTGTAACATGATGAGAGACATTCTAGGCTAAACAAGAACAATATAAAGCAAAAAAAAAGAAATTTTCTGGAAGGAACAGCAAAAAAAAATTAAAGCTGGAGAATAGAATGTAAAAATAGCAGAGGATAACAAATGAAAAGAAATTAAGTATGTCCAGCATGTGGGGAAAAAAAAGCGCTTTAACTGCAAGAAGCCAAATTGAAAGCAAATGTTTTGCTGGAATGAAGCAAGGCTATAAAACATGGCATTGAAGAGATGGTAAACAATGCTTCTGATGAAAATTCCACACGATCCATTCTAAAGGTGATTGATCATTTGTCTCTGGACATGACAACTTCAAAAGGAGAGCATCAAGTGAACATGAAGTGCCAGATAGACTAGGGGCCATGTAGAACATTATGAGTTTCACAGACCTATGTGAAGTGATTCAATACTGTGACCCAAAAAAGTCAAGTCAATGAAGGTAGGGCTGAGGCTATATGTTGAAATAACACACATTCCATGAGGACAAATGAAGCTGATGGCCCAATGCAATAAGAAAAATGAAGAGTGAAAATAAACAAAATCTATTTATCTCAATTGTAGATGGACTAAATCTTGGACTGGTGACCCAACACATACCAAAAGAGATTTGTAGTCCTTTGCAGGGCACCAAGACATTGACTACTAAAAATGTACAAAGCTATTTTCATGGGTCTTGGATGTCTTCCTGATGAATACCATTGTGAAATATGACACAACAGTAGTAAAATATAGAACAATCAAATTTTAACTTATGTTTTCTGATTTTAAATCTGAGAATCTGATGGATTAAATTGTTTTTTAAAGGACGGCATATGTACCAAAGGCTGTAGTTATCATTACACTGTACATGTGTTAGAATGTTGTATATCATGGCTTGCAATAGTCAGGTTCCCTTTGCTGTAAATGCTTTCAGGTTTGGAAAGAAAAGCTAGTAAAGTCTTTATGTGAATCAATTTACCCCGATCTTCAAAGTTACTGAGGACTAAGCAGCAAGAATGTTTGTTCAAATGGGCAGACAGCTGTTTTGCCTAATTACTAAAGAGGGAAAAGAACAGCAAAGGCTCTGAGAGTAAGGTGCCATGACACAATATTTTTCCCCTTAAAGTAACACATGTATTTGTGTTTGATTTATGCCTGTCCTTAACTTCATGTACAAATGAGTTCAGCTTAAACACTATACCATAAAGTTCAAGAACAACTTCTTCCCTGCTGTCATTAGACTGCTGAATGGACCTCTCTAATTTCAAATCTAATGTTGATCTTTCTTTTGTGCACCTCCTGTGCAGCCGTAACCCTGTATGCGTCACTCCATCAAAACACCTATTATCTGTATATCTTTGTATGTTATGAGATAGTAGGAACTGCAGATGATGGAGAATCTGAGATAACAAGGTCTAGAGCTGGATGAACACAGCAGGCCAAGCAGCATTAGAGGAGCAGGAAGGGTCTAGGCCCGAAACATCAACTTTCCTGCTCCTCTGATGCTGCTTGACCTACTGTGTTCATCCAGCTCTACATCTTGTTTTCTTTGTATGTTATGACCTGTTTTGCTCACAAAACAAAATTTTTTCAATGTACTTAGGCATATGTAACAACAAACAAATCAGCAGGAAGTTTGAGTTTAATTGGCTATCATCCCAATTTTCAGTGTAATTTCTGAATCCTAAAAGATCCATGTGTTGTAGAGGTACTTTCTCAACATCTTCTTACATAATATAATACACATCAGTGAACTACAGGGTGTAACATTCAGATTCCAGGTGAAATTGGCTTCCAGGAGCTTTCTTTAAAATTGTCCAATTCCCTCTTATACATCTCTCTGTCATTTTCTAACAACTCACGTTCTCTTTGTTCATTCGAAATGATGGAAGACTTTGCTGTGGGCGTCATTAAAATTAAATATACCAAACAGTTGCTGCTAAAATGCCTTCATAGCTTTGCAAACTAATGGAGTATTAGATTTTTTTTTACTAATTGTGCTTTCTCAATTCAATGGTGTTGTTTTAGTACCTGGTGAGTGCAGAATAATACGAAAAAATTGGAAGCTAGCGTGTCGGCGGTCTGAAAGAATCCCACAATTAACCTAACGGTAATATTAACATGCATGGACAGATTATGAATTTTAGATTATTTTCAAAATCTTTTATTCATCTTTTCAGCACAAATATTTGCAATTTGATTTACACTGAGCTTAATTACCCAAACTTACAGAGCACAAATAATACCTGCTATGTGGTGAAATCCTTTGATGTTGCCTCTTCTTCTCTTTGTGTTACTTTTGCTTTCCTTTTTCATACCTAATGGTCTTCATCCAAACTTCCCAACATGCAATATCAACAAGTTGCATCTGTGTGGTGCCTTCCACACACAAAGGGTGATAGATGTTTGGAACTTTCTTCCATAAACAGCAGTGGTTGTTGAATCAGTTGTTAATTTTTAATCTGACACAGATATGTTTTTGTTATGCAAAGGTTTTAGGAGATATAGGCCAAAAGCAGATATATAGTGTTAGGCCACAGTTCAGCAAATGATCCCATTGTAAGGTAGGGCAGAGTTGAAGGGCTAAACCGCCTACTCCCATCCCTATATTCCTACGTTCATGATCTTAAAATGTTCCAATCCACTTCACAAGACAGTACTCAGTCAAAATATAACGGCAAGTCGTATAAAGAAATATTGGATCAAGTAAGCAAAATCTGTTCAAGAGATATATTTTAAAAGAGGAATTATCAAGTCCAAAAGATTTAAGGAATTCCAGAGTGTACGGTCTAGGCATACAAGCAAGGGAAGTAGAATCAGGAGTGGACCAATTGTGCCTTCATTAAACGATCTCAGATGAAGTATGGTATGGCCGAGTACAGAATTGGTTACTTACATTTAGGTTTAAAATTCGTCAAGTGAACTTCTCTTAATAAGCAACACATTTATAATACTATATATTGTGGTAGACTATATATATATGAAAATTCATGAAATTACAATATTAGGAGAAAATGCAAGGAAAATTCTACAGTTAAGTGGACAAAATTAGTCTGAAAGGGCAAATTTTCAACGTTTTGGTTCCTCAAAGATTAAAACAAAACTTAGCTTTCTTTGTCTAATCATTTATTCCTACATGTATGAGAGGTATAGTTATCAAAGATGGTGCAAAACTCCATGATTTGCTACAAAACAATAATTCTTACATTATTTTTACAATAACAGTTTTCCAATAAAATATATTTACACACTCCTATGGCTATCCAACAGTGTTCAGTGGCTTAACATTCCATGTTAGCACACGTGAATATATTATCCAATCATGTCCAAATTTGTACACATGATTATAATATCCAGTCAAACCATTACTTGTTCACATCTGCTTACTTTAAGTACATATTTTGAGATTATCAAACCTCTTTAATGTCTTTTACCCACTTTCATAGCTTCATTGTATTTTTCTCCAGTTTCAGGAAGCTGTTGATAATTTGTGAATGCTAACGAGTTTCATATATATTAACATTTTAATATAATTGCTATATTCTCTTTCCAAATTCAATTATGTATTTTTGTGATCTAATCTTTATGAGGCAGGACGTTTCAATCATCCATGTTAATTATATTATTTAAAGTACTTTAAAAGAGTTTCTTGAGAAGTACTGTTTGAAATCAGGAGAAAAGACATCTTAACAATTCAACACAAACATGCTAATATTGCTAAGATTTTTAAAAATGTGTACACAACATTTTTTGCCTTATTATTAGAAGTAAAGCTTGTTCTATTACTTCCTCTAACTCTAGCAGCCACAGGTCTACACTTAGATAAATGAACATGAACATGTATTATGAAATATAACAAAGCCAAGGGAGGGTAGGAGAGAACCTGTTTGAGACCCGACACACTGAAGTCCCAATCCCATTTTGTTCTAACATCAGCATGACATGGCTTCCTTACACAAAGTAAAGGTATTTTTTAACCCTTTATCTGCTTCTTCCACAAGTTCTTTCATTACTCCATTTAACTGTTAATACTTAACCTTTAACATTGAAATCTTTACTCCAATTTCCCCCACTATCTCTATTCCCCTCACTGCCACCGACAAAGTCTCTTCCAGCCAAGGCACCAATATCCAAAATTATTCTTAGCTCCTTTTGAGTTAAAGCATGTTAGCAGCAGGAATTGGTCTCTCTGACCTAGAAACAGCCAGCAGAGCAGATGAGTGGCAAAACAGTTCTATGTGTCAAACCAAACACTCTGACTTTCCCAGCACTTCCATTCACAGCACTCCTTAGAACAACAACGTTTTTAGCTTCGCGAAGCACTGAACCTTGGGGAGTGGCAAAAACACGTAGAGATGGATGTGGATGACATGAGAGCAATTCTCCAGAGCCAGTGACCGTATTGACCACCTCTCAGCTACACTACTGAGAAAGATACCTTGTCTCAGGAGGCTGTAGGTTTCAGTGGCAACCAGCGATGTGAGCTTGAACCTCATGAGACACTGATGCTTTGTCATTTAAAAGTAGCAATCTACTCCCTGCAGACATTATATTAGGGGTTTAGCCTTCATTCAGTTGAATCTTCATCTGCCCAGTGCAGAGGCTTATAATTAAGGAGAAGACAACTAGTGCAACTGCTGTTGCTCCTTTTGTTGCAATTGGTGGTGGTTTTGGTTGGGATATTGCATCTGCTCCCTTACCTTCAGCGGTGGTGGAAGTTGAAGTTGCAGAAAGTGGAAGAATGCAACTGAAAGTCGGTGAACATCAACCTCTTATCTTGCCATAGTTGGAGTTCTTCAGTTTCATGAATCAAAGCCTCCCTAGCTTGTTCATGTCACTGAGAAGCACGCCATGCAGTGCCCTCAGAGCCCATAGCGAATTGCTTCCAGATCAGGAAACAAATGTCATGACCATGAAATCTAAAATTAAGGGTTCAATTGTTCTTACTTTTTTTCCAATTATTTCAATTCCTTGCCTGGCACTCCAAGTTTGCCTTCAATTCCTCCTTTGAGAAATCCAGCAGAGACTGGGATGATGTGTGAGTTTTGAATTGGTGGCTCATATTCAGGGGGTTTTTACTCCTCACACAAATGCAAATCCAGCTTTGGAAAATTCCCCTTTGATATTTCTGGGGAAAATCACCATTTGCAACTCATCCCTTAATGTGGTCATCTTCTAACATGCAGGCACCCAAGCTATGTCCCAGTTGGCACATGTCACCTTCCCCTGACCCAGCAACCTTCAGAAAGACGATGTCAGTGCTGTAGGTCACTGATGGATGTAATCTCACATAACTATCAGCATTTCATCATCATAAAGCGTATTATATTAATCAATTATAGATGAATAATATATACTTAACTAATCCAACTTCCTTAGCTAAGGAACAATTTTGAAAATTAAGGAGGAAAAACATGATTCAGAGAAGAATTTCGCAAACACAACAAATAGAAACTGTTGAAGTAAATGAAAGAGTGGTTAATACTCATAAATTATTAATAGCCTGATCATTGATCATGCTTAATCAATGCTGAGATCTATAATTGTTGTGCCTCTAGTTATTATTAGCATAGATTAACTTATTCTCTTTACTTGTAATATTTATGTGCATAGACAGCTGAATAAAATTTCAAGTCTGTTACTTAAAGTTATCATTTAGCAGCAAAGTGCAATTTGATATAGGAAGTGACCCAGGCATGTAATTTATGTTTCTCTATGCCTGGGTGTCTTCATATAATTAATGCTGTCAGTTCCTCATATGAAATCTTCCACAGGTCTGCAGTTCTGTCATTGATAATGGTAATCTTTCAATTGATTAGGAAAATAATACTGAATGCACCAGCTTCGCTTGCCACAGATATCTTAATCAACAAAACAAATCAATTTAAGAGCTAATGAAAGAGCACTTTGTGCATTTAAATATGTTTTAAATCAACATTGGAAAAGCACAATTTATTCCCAACCATGCAGCTTTGAATGTCTTCAAAATAATTTTTGGGAGTGACTAATGCATTGAAAGAGGCCACGAACAAAAAAAAATTCATTCCAGTCATGGCATGGTAATTCATAACAATTTTGATCTATTTTCTGTCCACACTACTAATGGGATGCTGTTGGAGTTATGCACTGAATGTATTTGTCAGAAGCCCATTTGGGGAAGATAAATTATGATGATGGCTTATCTGAAGTTCATATCAAGTTTATGTAACAAGGTGCTTCCACTTTCACAAAGAAACATAAAAGTAGCACAGTTATTAACACTAACAAACACACATAGGTTTATATGCCAATATCTGCATTTCAGTTTAAGTCTTGACAATGTTTTAAATATATTTCTACATTTGTGAACACTATCAGGAAGAATTATTTGCTTTTAAGGCAATGATAAAATTATTGTTTTGAATATTCCAAATTGCATGATAAATGCTTACCTTTACTTCCACACCATGATGTTGTAGTCTCCTTTTCCTTAAAAACAAAGATAGGTTTAATCATTTTTCATGTTCATTGCCAAGTGAGTTGATGAGCACAGCAAAGACACAAAATGCAGGCACTTTCAGGAAGATTTAGGACCATGCAGCTAATTCTCTGTAGTCCAAATGTATATGTCTCCAACAGTGTATTTGTGTCCTCACAGTAAGCAAAGTCTAAGTGGACCTCTGTCTGTTCATTACTTTATTTAACTTTCACTTCAGAAGGAAATTCGTTTCAATGCAACTTTACATCAGAACAAATTAAATTAATTTGTTTTTATTTGTCTGGGACTGACTGCCACAGCGCACAGGCAACAATTTAATCAGGCAGTTGGCCTTTCTTCAGTTTTGTTTTCCTATTAATGCTGGCACTTTACCTTTCTATCATTGAACACGCCAAAGATAAGTCCTTAAAATTACACTGTGGAAATATTAACATAAGACTGTTTAAGTTAATTTCCTTATCTTTTTCAAAAGGTGCTGGGAATCACCTGAAATAAAATTGTTACTCTACTAAATGGCAGGAATTTTAAGTCAGTGCATTAAAATTTTACACAGTATTTTTCAGGTACAATAATTTCAGTAAGTTTGAAAGATTCTTTGGGAGAAGACAAAGTCATGAGCAAAATATGATGGCTTATTGATATAGGACACACTTTTGGAGGCAATACCACCATCATGAAGATAATACAGAATCACAAATATTACTAGATACTACACAGAATTTTAGCAAAACACAAAGGGAGTTCTTTAAAACAACGGCTATTTTCCAGTAATGGTATCATATGATCTGCATGTGTTCATTACTGTTTCATCATATGGATACCTCAGTGTTACAACTCAGTACTCACTACTACAAACAAAGCTTGGTTTTCCTGTTGATGATTTTACTGGAAAAATTGATGCGAATACAACATTAGGTTTTCTTTTTTTGTACGCATGTCAGCTTTTTTAGCCAAACCAAGTAATAAGGAATTGTGAGGCAACCTAAAAATGGGAGTGCAACGGGAAACTGGTTGGCAAGGGTACAAGAAGGAATACTATATATTGTGAAGACAATTTAGACTTTTCAAGCTACTGGAAAACAATTGATAGGGATTTGCCAGCCGATTTTCCATCTCTTCCCATTTTATGAATGCTGAGCACATCAGAAGCATGTGAAGCCTCAGTGTGTCAAAATTGGAGTGTCACAGAGAGATGATTGTTTGTCAATCTGTTAAGCTGGCTGAACTAAATACGATTTCAGTACAGCTTGAATTGGATGTGTATTACTACTTTATATGGATCAGGAAAATCCTGGCAATGAAATCTCTGCCAAGTATTTTAGTCCAAATGTCATGCTATCTCTAAATTGACTAAATTCTGCTATTTTGTGACTGACACATAAACAGGACTAATATTTATTAAGATGTAATGCTTATCTCTGAAATTAGTGGATAGACAGGAGGATATAGAGAGCTCACTAAAAGGCGAGAAACCTGGCGAGGCACAGGAGCATGCAGGCCCTTTTTATTCTACTGACAGGGTCTCATTTAACCAATAAAATGCAGAGTCCAAGCAGATTGACTTCCTGGCCCATGGAGGAAGGGGGTGAAGGCTGGGTTGGGGGTGGTGTTGTAGAAATCTTTTCAGTGCTGGCTCTGGCTGCAATGAAATAGGGGGATGTACTGTTTGCAATCAAATTGAGGACCACGGAAAATATTGGTCACAGTCAGGGAGAAATTAACAATCCCTCACGTGGCATCATTGTTAAAGTCTTTGAAATTGCATCTTTGAGTGAAATGCTGCTAATGAAAATCAAAGTTTCCTGTAAGAATTAATACATAAAGTGGAGTTAAGTTCTTTTGGACAGTTCTGTTCAGAAAAAAAAAGATATAATTTGAAATATGGTACATGTACAAAGTATTTACAAATAATATAACATGTTACATAAAATGCATTTATAAATATATCAGAATGTGAACTTAAATAACACGTGTTACATAGCGTGGTTAGTATGTCAGCATACTTTGAAGAGAAATTTTCACAATATCATCAGTGCATGTTACCTGAGGGCCTAACAACCTCATACTGCATCAAATTCACGCATTACTTAAAGCATGATGCTCTACCAGAAGCATGCTTCTCTGCTGTTCATTCTTAGTTTACTATTAGTTGAGACACTCATGCCTGAGGAATGTAATGATTGTGGATAATTTTTATTATTGTAATGAGCATTCGTTCGTTTCTTCAATATCATGATATCCTCGCCCAGGAGGCAACATAAACATTGCCACATGAAGTAAAAACATCCTGGTAGAAGCAAACTCACATCAGCATTTACCCAGGAAGGTACTGGAGACTGCTTGTAGAAGTGAGATAGGGTGGAGGCCTAATGATGATATTACAAGGACAAAGTACCATCACCATCAATGAACTTGAGAAATGTGTTAACATTGTTTGACAGCTTTTATTTCCTTTGGTTGTTAAAGCTGCTTAAGTTATTTAATATTTTCATTAATGGCCTACTCACTTTGCAACTGGATCACTATTCAGATTATATTTGATAAAAAAAATACTGTTGCTTCTTGAAAGACATTTGACAATATTCAATTTTGTCAGCATTTACGCAATGTTTTCAATGCAACATAAAACGTAGCAGATGGGCTCGGCTGATGTCAACCACCCATTCAACAGCATCAACACAGTTTAAAATCATTAAGGTAATGTCTAAAGTACTAATGTCTAAAGTCCCAGGGAGAGGGAAGCACTGGTCATGATCAGGGATAATTTAGCAACAATAAGCAACACATTTAAAGATAGGAAGTATGGAACAAGTCATTGAAAAGATTGGCAATCTGAAAGAAAAGCTATTATTCTTCAAGCAGGCCAAGGTGGTGACGGGTTTGCTGGTCTATTTCTGAAATATGGCGCTGAAAGCAGTAAACTCAGTCCAGATCTGTTCCACATACTGCAGCCAAGACTACTTTACATAAATTATTTTTTCTTTCTTTCAATTTGTACCTCATACTTCTATCAGCAAGGCTGATGTACAAGGAGAGGTCAAATATCTTGGGATTATATTCACTGGAATTCAGAAGACTGAGGGGAGATAACATAAAAATCTAAAAAAACTCTCAGAGGACTAGACAGGGTAGATACAGGAAGGATGCTCCCAATGACAGGGAAGTCCAAAACCTGGAATCACAGTTTAACAATACAAGGCAAGCCATCTAGGACCAAGATGAAGAGAAATTTAATCATCCACAAAGTGGTGACTCAGTGGAATTCATGATCACAGAAAGCAGTGAGGTCAAAATATTATATGATTTCAAGAAGAAATTGGATATAGCACTTGATTCTAATGGATTCAAAAGATATGGGAAGAAAGTGGGAACAGGTTATTGAGGTGGATGATTAGCCACACCATAGTGAATTATAGAGCAAGCCTGAAGGGCTAAATGACCTACTCCTGCTCCTATGTTCTACGTTTTGATTTCTGCTCAGTAGCACGACCTCCAAAGTGTCAATGGAATATAAATGGAGATACACTTGGAAGGAGGTAAGACCTTTAATGTAGTATACAAGGGAGCAGATTGTACTCTCAACATGTCTGACCAGTAGCAGTGTCTCAGGCGGTTGAAACTCACATGGTTAGTTGCCACTAACAATAGAAGTTTTTCCCAGTGGAGCAGCTGGAACGTAGTTAATAAGGTGTCTGGCTCTGAAGAATCACTCTCACAACATCCACCTTCTCCACGACAGCTTTTTGCCCCTCACCAAAGTTGTGCACCTACTACTTCTGCAAGGAGAGAAAGTAGAGAGGTGTAAATGTTCCTCATTGTTTATATGGATAGAAGGAAGCACGGTCTTTATGAAGAATGACTGCGTGGAATCAGTGCAAGAAGACAATAGATTTGAGTGTGTGCATTAACATTAACCGTTCAACCGTGAGGTGCTAGTGGCAGGATGAATGCCTGGAGCTGCAAAGTGTTGTTGTCTCCAGTGTTATGCACAGGAACGCTGGGAACCCAAGAGTGCGGGGCTTGATGCGTGAAACATTTGTGCCACTTACTTTTCCTACTCTCCTGGGGTGCCAGATCCTCTTGGTGTACTGTTTCCAGGTCAGAGAGACCATTCACCAGCTGCCAACATCCTGAGCTACTCCCATGCCTGCTTGGTTGCAGAGGCTATTCACTTCTCCCTGCCCCTGAATAGAAATCACCTAACTAAAACCCATAAACTCTGCACAGGATCAAAGTGGGAGTAGGAACAGACAAAATGCCTTTGGTTAGGTATCCTCTCCATTCCCATGGCTGCTGCGACCTTAAAAGTCCAAATGATGGTGAGCCCTTGTGATCCATGTTTAATTAGAAATTATTCCTTTGTCAAAATGAATGCATAAAGTTGCCCACTCTTTCTGATTAGACAGGGAGCTAGGAGACTGAATGCTAATGCAAAAATGCTGTAATGCTAAAGCATACAGAGCCATGGTGAAGACCATCCATGAGAAAATTGAATTCCAGGACACAAATGATCCTTCTGTTCTGTCAGGCAAAAAGATCAGACAGTTCTGCACAACCTTTGACATGTAAATTGTTACACTTTCACAAAGGTTTTGAAAAAAGCTTTCAGGTTTTTAATGGTCTTTGGATGTTCAGTCCACAACTAAAGCCTTGGGCCTGTGTTAGTTCCTGTGTTTGATGTGGACCCTTGTCTTTCTATTATTAGTTTGCCATGAAAATGCACCACTCCAGTGAGAGACTGGGACTGCAGGAATCCAGTCGCAGTTCCACCACCACCTTGTGCTGGAGTAGATAGAAAACTCACACCTAAAAATAATCACGGGACCGCAGATTTATGTTATCCCTACTGATATGTTAAAAGAAGCTAGTCAAATCCTTGTTGTTGAATTGATCTTTAGAGTTGCATAAAATGGTTGATAATGGACTGCCAGCCCATTTTACATCTTGGCTGATTTTCCTTTCCAAACGAGTGCATGTAAAATGGACTGCTGATTCGCCAATTGTCAATTCACACTGCTGTTGAAGACCATTTTTAGTCTTTTCATCTGTTGTCTCTTGAATACACTGAAATAGAAAGAAATATGGACATTTGTGTTATACTCTATTATCCTCTTTATGCACTTCACAGATTCCCCTCAAAATTGTACAATTGCTTCAATTTCACTACATTCTAAATCTGAAATATGTTGGTACAATTGGACCATGGAAATTTGGCATTTGGGCCATAAAATGCAGGCATCACTAACCATATAAAACTACTTTCCTTGAAATTTGCAAAGCAGTAACTTAAAAAGGGATGAAATGAATGCACAATGCTTTTCAAAGAGAATATTTACACCTCACTCATTTAATCAAACTTAATAAATCATTGGTTAATCATCAGTAAAAATGTTTTCCCCAGTTTTGGCATCCCTCCTGATATTGAATGCAAGACTATTGGGTGAGGAACAGAAAAGATACAGAATAATAACACACAGTTTGAGTGATTTATTTGTGAGCAGAGAGAATTTGGACCAGTCGCTTCCAGCTGATCACTGCATATTCCTTAGCACTATTGAAACTGGACCCTTCATCCAAGCTTCTATTGTCTTTCAATTTGACTATTCCAATTTTGTCCTGGATGTTGTACTCAATGGTCCTGACTTATAAAATCAACATGCCATAAAATTGAACCACCCCTCCACCCTCAATAAAATTAAGCTCATCCTAAACTTTGCTGACCCTTTCCTAACTTGTTCGCCACTGCCATTTTCTTTATTGATCTGTGGTCTTGTAGTGCCCCATATCTTAAATTGCAAACTCTCAGCCTTGTTATTTAAATCTCTCAATCTCTCTGTGATTTAATCTCAGCCTACAATAATTCTTGCCCAAATCCCCATCTTCCTGACTCCAGTGTCTTTTGGAATTTGCTTTTCTTTTACCCACCACTTTCAGTGATTGCCTGAGCTCTCACTGAGCTGTATGCTTGAAATTTCTCCCTACACCTCACCACAACTCTCTCTTAGAGCCTTTTTGATTTCTATTTCTCTGGTTTTGTATTTATTCTAATATTTTGTGTCTCTGTAGAGTGCCTCCTACATTAAAATTGTGGGTATTAAACAGACTTTAACATCGTTAGTGTTTTGTAAAGTTACAGGGGCCCTGTAGCAATTTGGTGATGATATGTCAGAGCTGTACATCACTGAGTATAAATACAACAGATGGGCAGAGGTAGAACACCCTGGAATCATTAGACCAGATTGCACTAAAACTCTCTACATGCTGGAAGAAATGCAGAAAGCACAAGTATTTGAACACACAAAGAAGGCAATCATTATCTGATGCAACAGTGAGTCAGAGCCTGGTATATCTTTAATTACCATGTAGCACAGTATTTATTGTTAATAAATAGTTCTACCTGAAAGTCTAAACCTGAAGATCATTCTTAAGCCAGCCTTATCCTTGACCAGCCTGGAACGAACTCGACCCCATGTGGCAACAAACCACAAAATAAAAGAGCTGTAACCAGCTGAGAAGGGGTAGGCTGGCATCCTCCTTTTCTCACTCATTGTTTGATGAATTGGCTAGTTTCTGGCTGAACTTGATTACCCTTCCTGGAGTCAGCATCAAGGTGGGAAGATGCTGCAGGCCGAATTGTTATTACATATGATAGTCAAGGAGCAGACAGGTTCAAACTTACAAGTTGGAAGGAGAGAGATCAGGAACCTACTCAGGGTCTTCTGTCTTCTATGGTTTATTTGCACGTGCCCTGGTCAGCAGAGAAAATAGTTGCTTCAGCAGAAAGAAAGGGAGGGAGGTGCGGTTAGCTGGCTTGCCATGTGATTTACACTCTCTACTGCTCAGTGATCACAATATGTTAAGCTCTAGTGCATTCTAGATGCCTACCTTACATAACTGGATTACTACGTTTCATAGTCAGAGTCCAATTGTCAAAGTGATTATAATGGCATATCTCCATGCAGATGAATAATCCAGGTTATTGTCAGGATGTCTAGCCAATGGAGTAGGAGCTGTTCCTTATTCATATCCCTCCCAGATAATTGTTCCTGGGCAGGCATGGCAAACAGGTTGCCTCCATTTCAATGCCTTTGGAATGTGGGAATTATCATAATACAAATGTTCACCTATCTGTGGCTGACTTCAAATCACTGGAATGTGACCTTAATAGTTTCTTTTAAAAAAAAGCTTCAATTAGTGGTTTGTAGACAGTAAACTCACAATTCACAACACCTTTTTAATATTATGTCACTCAAAGATATTTCCAAAATCAAACTGTTCAGGGATGTTATTGTATGCCCAAGGTGGCACTTGAATTCAGTCCTCCTGGATCAGGGGTATGGACACTGCCATTGCCACTGCACCACAAGAGCCCATTGATGTCAAAAATCAACCAATTCATTGCTGTTATTACATACCACTGGAGCAGGTGGGACTTGAACCAAGCTCCTTGACTCAGAGGTAGGGACTGTACAATTGAGCTACAAGGGCCCTTGTCATGTAATTCAGACCCTATGGAAAAGAAAGCTTTCTTCAAATCTTTTTGAATTTCTTGAGGCTGATTGCTTTCATAGCTCCTCCATCATTCTAAAATTCAAAAGCCAGATTCAAGACTCCTACTAATCCCGCTAATATAAATTGAGATATTATCTATGAACTTTCAAGTGACTTCCAATCTTCACGCCATTCAGTTCACTCCACCCGTTCAAACGTTGCCCCGATCTTCAAATTGATTGGGAGATCCTTTTCCAAGCCACATTGATCTTTTTCTTCATATTTGCTTCATTATCTCAAAGAAATGAGCATTTTAGCAAAATAAACAAACAAGAGCATGGTTTGTCAATTCAGAACTTTCACAAAATTATTTATTTATAGCTAATTCCATTGTTATGACAGCAGGGGAATACGCTTGTAAGGTAATGGTAAGTGAGACTGCTTCGACAGTTACAGCTACAAAACAAATAGTTCATATCTTTTTCTTTTTCCCAGTTTGTCTTTCTTATTCTATTAAATAAATGATTTATAATGATGATAAACTGGTGCAATGACAGCAGGGGGACAAGGGAAATGATCTCTTCTGTGTATACATGCCAGTTCTGGCAGATGTAACAGCACTGCAGCAGGTTGTCATCTGCTGGGATGCTGACAACTGATATTCCTATAAGCCAGATGCTGATCAGTAACATCAGGGCACACCTCAGTTCTTGTAATGAGCTGTGAAAAATATCACTTTCTCGAGAATTTAAACCACGACTTTTGTGGAACAAGGTGCAAAACAGGCTTTGGAACACGGTAGAAGTTCAACTTCCATTAATTAATTATTGGAAAGCAGGAGAGCAGTACGTGCTGTCTTCTGAATGCCAGGCCAGAAGCAAGTTGCTACGTACTGAAGAATTTTAGTGAAGGATGGTAAACAATAAGGGCTTTTATGGTGCAGTGGTAATGTGTGATCTAGGAGGCTCAGGTTCAAATCCCAGCTGCTCCAGAGATGTGTAATAACATCTCTAAACAGGTTGATTAGAAAATATCTTAACCTGTACAGTTTAAATTTTATAAACCTTAACAGTGCAATTTATGGGATTTTTCTATGATTTGAATAAAATTGTGGGCTGGATTTTCCCATTTGCAGTTAAATTCTGGAATTTCATGGTGTTCCATCTATTATGGACCAAGAAGAATTTTCTCTCCATTCTTCCTCTTTACACCTCATTAGTTATGCAGCTGAGATTTTGGGCACATTTTGTGGGAAATCTTGTGGCAAGCGAGACAGAAGTGCTCACCACTTCTGGACTTCCAGCTTCAAAGCATCCAGCATCATATTTAAAACCCATCTAGGAACCACTTCAGATGCTGCAAGCCTGGAAAAAACTGCTCAAACCATGGTGTTCCAGCCTAGTCACTGAGGAGATACCCCAGCAGAAAGCAAATCTTCCTTTTGACTTCCCGGACAGAGATGCGGTGGTGCCTGTGGATAGGGCGGTGGAGAGAGGTCAGCCATTTTTGCTGCCCATTGCTATGTGAAGCCATACCACCAGAGAAGGCCAGCCTGGACTAAAATTGCAGAGATTCAGTGCAGTGTCCCAAGTGAAGTGGGATGCCTAGTATTGCCACAAGAAAGTCAATGATCTTCAGCCCTAAGCAAGGCTGTCATCTCTTCTCTGCCAGCTCACACTCAAAGACAGCTCTCATGCAATGCTGCCATTACACGCACAAGTCTTCAAGCGTGATGAACTACAACCCTCAATATTGCAGACATTACATCGTTCAAAGACTCTCACCAACCGCATACTCCCAAACTCCCAGACTTTCCTGCTTTTTCCACTTTCCACTCACTCACGAAGTACAGTTCACTGGCTCCTGCATCACCAATAGCTACTGCAGCACTCACTTCTATCATACTCTGACACTTGAAAAAAAACTTAACCTGATTCAAACTATCAAAAACAATCGAAGTTTACTGGTGGTATTAACTTGTAAACTGGATGGGATGACAAGATTTGAAATAGATAACGGAAAAGCAAATGTAGCAATAAAAACAGATTCATACCTAAATCCTCCATTAGAAGATTTGCAGAACGACAGATTGTTTTGATAGGGCCCTCTGTATTTCGTTCCTTTTGAAGATTGATTTTTTGCAGGGGCACATGAAGAGCTAAGGAAACATCAGCCTTTGTCACACAAAATGGATAATATCAATGTTGAATCATACCGTTTGGATTTTAAAATGTCCCAGCTACATTTCAAAGATTTACGAGTCAAATCATGGCTAAAGTGAAAAACTGTGCAGTTTATTTATAACATACAGTAACACCTGGAAAAAAACATGTAAAATAATTTGGAAATCTGTTTAAGCAATTACATTTAACTAGCTGAGTAATAAATCTTGCCATGTGTGAGTTTGTGAAAGTGAGGATAACTTACTTAGGATACATCATATGGCACCGGCAAGTTTGCCAAGAGTAGCATCTAATAGAATTTCTGGTTCCGAAAACTAAGCAGGAAATCTTGAGATGTTTGGGAATGTGCTTTTTATTGGAAATTTGTACCTAAATTTAACACAATAACTTGTTCTAAAAACAGACAAAGATGACATGGTCATCAGAATGCCAAGCAGCATTTGAGAAGTTGAAGGTAATCCTAAAAAATGAACTTGGTTGGCCACCACTGACTTTATTAAGCCTGTTAAAAGAAAATTCATGCCAATGACTTTGGAATGAGTGCAGTCTAATGACAAGTTGATGAATTGCGAATGGAGGAATTAGTGAGATTATAGTCTAAGAGATTAAACAAGCATCAGAAGGAGTACTTCACAGCACGGAAACAGACTTTGGGATTATTATTGGATCTTGGACATTTCGAAGTGAATGTCCGTTAGTGTTGTAAAATAGAACATAACATACACTGACGATAATCCTTTAGCATTTTTTGAATAATTTGAACTAAAAATGTGAGATGTTTGTATGGAGCTTTTTGGAATATAAAGATCATTCAATTTATTATAAAAGATAGTGCAATAGCAGACACATTATCAAGAATGTCATTATGCTGGAATAGTTTAAGAATCTTTTGAGAGAAAGATTAGAAGAAATGATATGAACCCTACAGAAAAGATGAGTGAGGATGAAGGAGTTTGGTTTTCTTGTGGAGAAACAGGCAGAATAGCAAAGAAGGGTGGGTAGCTCTGTACCCCATGAAGGCATTAATAAGAAAGGATCAGCCAACAGCAGATTTGATTTCTTGATTTAGCAGCGGGAGTGGTGAGAGTGCGAGCCAGGAAATCAATATTATATTTGGGCATTGTCTAAACCCAAAACACGACATGTGCCGTGTCTCCCACCCATCCTCCTCCTCTAACCAAACAAAAACCTCGTTAAGGTAACTTTTTTTTTCTTGATCTCTTTGGGCAATTTAGAGCAGAGGGAATGGGAGCTAGGGCAGTTGCATGTATTTCTCATAGGATGTGGGAGGTAAGGGTCACCACTAGTGTCCCTTCTGACTTCACCTGCAAGAAGTGCACCCAACTCCAGCTCCTCACAGACCGTGTTGGGGAACTGGAGCTGGAGCTGGACGAACTCCGGATCATTCAGGAGGCAAAGAGGGTGATAGAGAGGGGTTATAGGGATCACCCAAGTTATAGGACAAAGGTAGCTGGGTGACTGTCAGGAAGGGGAAAGGGAATAGGCAGACAGTGCAGGGATCCCCTGTGGCCATTCCCCTCAATAATAAGTATACCGCTTCGGCTACTGTTGGGGGGATGACCTACCGGGGAAAGCCATAGCAGCCAGGTCTCTGGCATTAAGCCTGGCTCTGTGGCTCAGAAGGGAATGGGGGATAATAGGACAGCAATAGTGATAGGAGATTCAATGATAACGGGGACAGACTGGAGATTCTGCGGCACCGAGCAACCATCCTGGATTGTATGTTGCCTCCCGGGTGCCGGGGTCATGGATGTCATGGATCGAGTCTTCAGGATTCATAATGGGGAGGGACAGCAGTCAGAAGTCGTGGTACACATTGGTATCAATGACTTAGCTACGAAATGGGATGAGGACCTGAAAAGTGAATCTGGGGAGTTAGGTTGGAAGGTAAAAGCCAGGACGAGCAGAGGAGTAATCTCAGGATTACTGCCAGTGCCATGGGCTAGTTAGGCTAGAAATAGAGAGTGAATGCAGCTGAACACATGGCTATGGAGTGGATGTGGGAGGGAGTGCTTCAGATATGTGGATCCTTGGGATCCTTCTGAGGAAGGTGAGACCTGTACGGGAAGGACTGGGTGCAGCTGAACTGGAGGTGAACCAATATCCTGGGCAGAAGGTTTGCTAGAGCTCTTTGGGAGGGTTTAAACTAATTTGGCAGAGGAATGGGAAGCAGAGCTACAAATCAGAGACAGACAGGGCAATCAGAGAATCTGTAAAGAAGGATAAGCAGTCGATAGGGCAAAGTGGCAGTCAGTGCAAAGGGTTGAGATGCGTCTACTTCAATGCAAGAAGTGTCAGGAATAAGGGTGACAAACTTAGAACATGGATCAGTATTTGGAACTGCAATGTTGTGGTTGTTACAGAGACTTGGATAACACAGGAGCAAGAATGGTTGTTGTATGTTCTGGGGTATAAGTATTTCAAAAGAAATAAGGAGGGAGGTAAAAGAGGTGGGGAGTGGCATTGCTAATCAGTGATGGCATCCCAGCTGCAGAAAGGGAGGCCGTGGAGGAGGGTTTGTCCACTGAGTCAGCACGAGTGGAAGTCAGAAACAGGAAAAGAACAGTCACATTATTAGCAGTTTTCTATAGACACCACCAATAGCAACAGAGACACTGAGGAACAGATTTAGAGACAGATTTTGGACAGGTGCAGAAATAATAGTGTTGTTGTCATGGGTGACTTCAACTTTCCTAGTATAGACTGGAGCATCCACAGTGCAAATAGTTTGGATGGAACAGATTTTGTCAGGTGTGTCCAGGAAGGATTTCTGACTCAATATGTAGATGGAATTGTAAAGAAGGCATATGGTGTGTTGGCTTTCATTGGCAGGGAAATTGAGTTTAAGACCCATGAGGTTATGCTGCAGCTCTATAAAACTAATTAGATCACACTTGGAATATTGTGTTCAGTTCTGGTTACCGCTTTATAGGAAGGATGTGGAAGATTAAGAAAGGGTGCAGAAGAGATTTACCAGGATGCTGCTTGGACTGGAGGGCAGTTTTTGTGAGGAAAGGTTGAGGTAACTAGAGCTTTTCTCATTTGAGCAAAGAAGGAGGAGAGGTGACTTGATAGAGGTGTACAAAATGACAAGAGGCATAGATAGAGTGGATAGTCAGAGACATTTTCCCAGGGCAGAAATGACTATTACAAGGGGGCATAATTTTCAGGTGATTGGAGGAAGTTATAGGGAAGATGTCAGGGGTGGGTTCTTCACACAGAGAGATGTGGGCGTATGGAACGCACTGCCGGCAGTGATAGTGGAGTCAGATAACTTATAGACTTTTAAGCGACTCTTGGATAGGTACATGGAGGATAGTAAAATGTAGGGTATGCAGGGTAGATTGATCTTAGCAGGATAATAGGTCGGCCCAACATCGTGGGCTGAAGGGCCTGTACTGTGCAGTACTGTTCTATATTTTAGGTCATGAAATAGATTCATTTTAATTGGAAATTAGAAAGACCAAGAATCAGAAAGCACTTTGGGAGTTGTTTATAGATTCTTGAACATTAGTTATAACATTAGGCAAAGCATCAAGGAAGAAATTATTGGAATTTGCAGTGAAGGTAATATGATAATTGTATAAGGACTTTAATCTTCATCTGGACTGACACAGTCAAATTGGCAAGCATGCTGTAGAAGATAATCTTGGAGAAAATCATGCAGTGTCTTGTGGAATTCCGCAGGGGTCAGTGTTGGGACCACAACAGTTCATATTATATATTGACAATCTTGACGAGTTATTGCTCAGTTTGCAGATGACACAAAGATAGGTGAAGGTAGTGTTGAGGAAGCATTGAAGCTACAAAATGGCTTGGAAAGGCTTGGAAAATAGACAAAGAAATGGCAGGTGGGATACAATGTGGGAAAATGTGAAGTTATGCACTTCCATAGAAAGAATAGAGATAGAGACTATTTTCTAAATGGGGAAAAGTTTCATAAGTCTGAAGCCCAAAGGGGCTTGGGAGTCCTCATTCAGGATTCTCTTCAGGTTAACATGTAGGTTCACTAGGCAGTCAGGAAGGTAAATGCAATGTCAGCATTCATTCCAAGAGGGCTAGAATAGAACAGCAGCAATGGGGCAGCATGTTTCTCAGTGGTTAGCACTTCTGTCTCACAGCACCGGGGGCCCAGGTTTGATTCCACTCTTGGGTGACTGCTGTGTGGAGTTTGCACAGTCTCCCCATGTCTGTGTGGGTTTCCTCTGGGTGCTCCGGTTTCCTGCCACAGTCCAAAGACGTGCAGGTTAGGTGGATTGGCCATGCCCAGTTGCACATAGTATCCAGGGATATTTAGTTTAGGTGGGATAGACATGGGAAATGCAAGGGTAGGTAATGGGTCTGGGTGGGATGCTCTTCAGAGGGGGGGTGTGGACTTATTGGGCCAAATGGCCTTTTTCCACACTGCAGGGATTCTACGAGATTCACCGACTGCTGGTTGAAAAAAATATTCCTCATTTCAAGTATAAAGAGTCAACCCTTCACTCTGAGGCAGTGCACTCAAGTCCTGGTCTCTCCGACTAGTGGAAACATCTTTTTCACATCCAGTCTATCCAGGCCTCAGCGTTCTGTAAGTTTCCATCAAATCCCCACCCATCCTTCTGAACTGCATTGAGTACATACCCAGAGTCCTCAACTGCTCCACATATGACAAGTCCTTCATCCCCAGTTTCATTCTGGTAAACCTATGGTAGATGAGGACAAGAGGAGCCTTATCGCTATTGCCGGAGGGAAGAGAAGGGCTGAAGGCGGAAGTGCAGGGGATGAGTCAGATTGTTTGAGGGCCCTGTTGGCAATGGACCTGGGGAATCCTCGGTTGAGGAAGAAGGTGTACATTTCGGACACTCCCTTGTCAAAGTTGGCCTCACCTGAACATATACGACGGAAACGGAGGAACTGAGAGAATGGGATAGAGTCTTTACAGGAAGTGGGGTGAAGCAACACTTCACCTGCACTTCCCAGAATCTAGTCTACTGCATTTGCTGCTCACAAGTGGCCTCCTCTACACTGGAGAAACAAAGTGTAGACTGGGTGACTGCTTCGCAGAACATCTACATTCTGCTCACAAGAAAGACCCTGAGCTACCTGTTGCCTGCCACTTTAACGCACCATCCTGTTCTCTGTCCAACATCTCTGTCTCTGGCTTGCTGCCGCAGTGTTCCAGCAAACCTCAACGTAAGCTGGAAGAACAATACCTCACTTTGCATTTAGTGACCCTGCAGCCCTCTGGACTCAATATTGAGTTCAATAATTTTAGGGCCTAAACTGTCCCATGTCCCAGCCCCCAACCCCACATACCAGGGCTTGTTACCATATAGCCTGCCATTACACAACCCCTGTTGTTAGTCACTAATAGTCTCCATTAACAGCTACTCACCCTCCCAGCCTGATCGTTATCAACTCTTCGTCGGTCCAACTGCTCTTCTCTCTCTTTAGGCGTTGCCCTATCGTTTACTTCCTACCCCATCCACCTCACTTTTTTTCTGCATATAAACTGACATTTTCCCAGCGATCACCAGCTTGAGGAAGGGTCACCAGACCCAAAATATTAACTCTGTTTTTTCTACACAGGTGCTGTCAGACCTGCTGAAATTTTCCAGCAGCTTTGTTTTTGTTCCTTAAGTCTCACTAATGTCTTAGACAACTGAAGCAAAGCCTTCTTACTGTGAATGTATAAAAGGCTATGATTATAAATGAGCAGTAGGAAACCTTTAAAGAAACAATTCAAAAAGGTCAACAAAAATACATATCGTTCTCAAACAAAAACTCAGTCAGAAAGAGCCATCTGTCGTTCACTTGGGAGCTAAGAACGGTATAAAATTAAAAGACTTAAAAACATTGCAAAATAAAACAGCAATAGATCTGCAGATTAGGAGTGTTTGAAAAGCCAGCAGTAGGCTACCAGCAGTTGTCAGAAAGGGAAAGTGTACAATTTGAAAGGAAAGTAGCCAGAATTAGAAAAACAGAATATGAGGGCTTTGTGCATAAAAAGGAAGGGAGTAGCTAAAGTAGGCATATGTCACTTAAAAATAGAGCCAGGTGAGATTATCATAGGAAATGATGAAATGATTGAGGCATTAAACATATCATTGAACATAGAACATAGAACAGTACAACACAGTACAGGGCCTTTGGCCCATGATGTTGTGCCAAACCTTTACCGGAATCCTAAGGTCTAGCTAACCTCCATCCTGACCTTATACTATCATCCATATGCCTATCTAATAGCCAATTAAATGCCCCTAATGAGGCTGACTCCCCTACCCTCTCCAGCAATGCATTCCATGCCCATATCACTCTCTGAGTAAAGAACCTACCTCTGACATCTCCCCTTTTTCTACCTCCATTCACTTTAAATCTATGCCTCCTCATAATAGCTACCTTCACCCTAGGAAAAAGTCGCTGGCTGTCCACTCTATCTATACCTCTGATCATTTTGTACATCTCTATCAAGTCACCTCTCATCCTTTATCATTCTAAAAAGAAAAGCCCTAGCTCTCAGAACCGTTCCTCGTAAGACCTTCCCTCCATTTCAGGCCACATCCTGGAAAATCTCCTCTGCACCTTTTCTAATGCTTCCACATCTTTCTTGTAATGAGGCATCCAGAACTGGACACAATACTCCAGATGTGGCTGAACCAGGACTTTGTATAGCTGGAGCATAACTTCATGGCTTTTGAACTCAATCCCTCTATTAACGAAAGCTAACACACCATATACCTTCTTAATAACTCTATCCACCTGGGTCGCAGCTCTCAGGGAAATATAAACATGAACCCTAAGATCTCTCTGCTCCTCCACACTGCCAAGAATCTTTCCGTTAACCCTGTATTCTGCTTTCAAGTTTGTCAGTCCAAAGTGAACCACCTTACGCTTTTCAGGGTTAAACTCCATCTGCCACTTCTCAGCCCAGGTGTGCATTCTATCTATGTTGCTTTGTGACCTAAAACAGCCCTCCACACTATCCACAACTCGACCCATGTTTGTATCATCTGCAAATTTACTAATCCACCCTTCCACTTCTAAATCCAAATGATTTACAAAAATCACAAATAGAAGAGGACCCAGAACTGATCCTTGTGGTACACCACTCATAACTGAGCACCATGTTGAATATTTTCTGTCCACTACCACCCTTTGTCTTCTAAAGGTCAGCCAATTCTGAATCCAGTCTGCCATATTTCCCCCTGTACCATGCATCCTTACCTTCTGCATGAGCCTACCATGGGGTACTTTGTCAAACACCTTACTTAAATCCATTTATACCACATCCAATGCTTGACCTTCACCCACGTGTTTGGCCACCTCTTCAAAGAATTCAATAAGGTTTGTAAGGCATTATCTACCCCTCACAAATCAATGCTGACTATCATGAATCAAACTGTGCCTATTCAAGTGATCATAAATCCTATCTCTCAGAACCCTTTCCAATAATTTGCCCACCACTGATGTAAGACTAACAGGCCTGTAATTTCCGGGGCTATCCCTGTTCCATTTTTTGAACAAGGGAATGATACTTGCCTCTCTCCAATCTTCCAGCTCTACACTCGTGGACAGTGAGGATGAAAAGATCATTGCCAAAGGCCTTGCGATCTCATCCCTCACTTCCCATAGAACTCTTGGATAAATCCCATCCAGCCCAGGAGACTTATCTATCTTCAAGTTCCTCAAAATTCCTAGTACATCTTCCTTACTAACACTGACCTCCTCTAGCCTACCAGCCTATTTCACACTGTCCTCCCCTACAAATAAGTCCCTCTCAGTTGTGAATACCAAAGAAAAGTATTTATTAAGGACCTCTGCTATCTCATTAGACTGCATGCACAAATTCCCTTTATAATCCTTGATCGACCCTACCTTTCCTCTGGTCATTTTCTTATTCCTCATGTACATGTAAAAAGCCTTGGAGTTTTCCTTGATCCTATCTGCCAAGGTTTTCTCATGCCCCTTTATAGCTCTCCTAAGCCCTTACTTCAGCTCCTTCCTGGCTAAGTTGTATCATTGGACATTGAACATAGAGCAGTACAGCACTAGAACAGTCCCATTGGCCCATCACATCTGTGCTGACCATGATGCCATTTTTAACTATTCCCATCTGTTTGTATATGGTGTATACCCTCTATTCCCTGCCTGTTTGTCTGTTTGTCTAAATGTCTCTTGAACATTGCTATAATATCTGCTTCTTTCACCTCCACTGGCAGCCTGCTTCAGGCACCCAACCAACCTCTGTGTTAAAAAAGCCTGCTTCGCATATCTCCTTTGAACATTTGCCCTCTCATCTTAAACTTATCCCCTCTCTTATTTAACATTTCCGCCCTAAGGAAAAGATCACAATGGCCCACGCTGTCCATGCCTCTTATAATTTTGTACAATTCTATCAGGCCATCCCTCAGCCTCTGTGGCTCTGGTGAAAACAATCCACGATTGTGTGGCCTCTCCTTATAGCTAATACACTCCAATCCACACAACATCCGGGTAAAACTCTTTTGCACACTGTCCAGCCTCCACATCTACTATCCATTACAACCAGAATTGCACACAATGGCTTAACTAAAGTTTTATACAGCTGCGGTGTGGCTTGTCAACTTTTATGCTCAATGCCAGACACCTTCTTTACTACCTGATATGCATGTGATGCCACTTTCAGGGTCAATCGATTTGCACCCAAGATCCCTCTCTATATCAATGCCCTTAAAGGACCTCCTATTTGCAGTATCCTTTTCACTTGCACTTGACATTCTAAAATGTATCATATCACACTTACCCAGAATTAAACTCCATCTGTCATTTCTCCACCAAAAATTCCAACTGATCTATATCCTGCTGTATCATTTGGCAATGTTCCTCACCACCCACAACTCCATCAATTTTCACATCATCTGCAAACTTACTAATTGGACCACCTACATTGTCATACAATAATTTATATAAAATGCAAACGACAGAAGTTCTAGCATTGACCTTTGTGGAATATCACTGGCCACAGACCTCCAGTCAGATAAACACCTCTTCTCAACAATCCTCTCTTTCTTTTGACCAAGCCAAATTTGTACCTAACTTACCAACTCACCATGGATCCCATGTGACTTAATCTTCTGAACCAGCCTGCCATGAAGGAGATTTTCAAATGCTTTAGTAAAGTCTATGTAGACAACATCACTGCTCTACCCTCATCAATCAGCTTTGTCACTTGCTTAAAAAACTCAATAAAATTTGTTATTCAAGACGTCCCCTACACAGAGCCATGTTGAAAATCCCTAATAAATCCGTTTTTTTCCAAATTTTACTGAATCATGTCCTTCGGAATCTTCTCCAACAAATTTCCTGTCACTGATATAAGGTTCACTGGTTTATAATTTCTTGGATTATCCAATTTACCCTTCTTAAACAAAGGAACAACATTGGCTATTATCCAGTCTTCTGGGACCTCATGTGTAGTTAAAGAGGATACAAAGATCCCTGTCAAGTGACCAGAAATCTCTTCCCTTGCCTCCCTCAGTATCCTGGAATAGATTGCATCAGGCCTTGGGGATTTGTCAACCTAGTGTTTTACAAGGCAACCAATACTCCTTCTTAAAATCAACATGCCCTAGAATATCAACATACCCCTCATGAATCTTACCATCATGCATGTCCTAGTCTTTGCCCTTGATGAATACCAATGCAAAGTATTCACTGAGGACCTCACCCATTTACTCTGGCTCCGTGCATAAATTCCCTCCTTTGTTTTGAGTGGGCTTACCCTTTTGCTAGCTATCCTTTTGCTCCTAAATTGTGCATAAAATGCCTTGAGATTCTCCTTAATCCTACTTGCCAAGGACATTTCATAGCCGCTTTTAGCCCTCCTCATTCCTTTCATACCTTGTTGACCCGCTTCCTTTATATACCACAAGTGCCATGTCCGATTTTGGTTTCCTAAGCTTCTTTCCTTTGTTCTGGACTATATTTTCAATATCTGTTGTCACCTAGGGTTCCTGAAATGTGCCATCTTTATCTTTCAGCCTCTCACAAACGTGCTGGCCTGGAGCTCTAATGAACTGGTGTACTTTTCAAAATTTTCTTAAAACTTATAGAATTAAGATCACTGTCCCCAAAATTGCCCTCAACATAGAAAGTTCAATCATCTAGCTCATTCTCTAGTACAAGGCCTAGTGTTGCCCTTTCCCTAGTTGGACCAGCTACATATTGTTTCATGAAGCATCCCTGAATGCACCTGACAAATTCTGCCCCAAGTAAGCCCCTGATGCCAAAGGAGACCCTGTCAATATTGGAGAAATTAAAATCACCCACTATAATAACAGCATTTTTTCATACCTTTCCATGATTTGCCTACATTATCTGTTACTCCATCTCCCACTGGATATTGAGAAGCCTACAGTATAAACACACCATAGTGATTGCACGTTTCATATTCCTCCTTATCAGTAGTGCAACTCCCCATCCCTTTTACATCTCTCTGTAGTTTGTCTGAAACACCTAAACCCTGGAACATTGAGCTGCCAGTCCAAGCCTTCTCTCAATCATGTTTTTGTAATGGCTGCAACATCGTGGTTCCATGTACTAATCTACGCTCAACTGCCTTACCTGTTATATGCCTTGTATTAAGATACCTACAATTGAGGCCACGAGTCCTGCTGTGTTCATTCTTCCAATGAGAGTTACCTATTTTACAATGTTTCCAAATGCTGATCTACTGTTCTGGTTCCCAACGCCTGCCACACTAGTTTAAACCCTCCTACGTGACACTAGCAAACCTCCCTGCAAGGATTTTGGTGCCCCTCTAATTTAGATATTACTGGACATATCCTCAGATATTTTTCATCTACCTTTCAGGAATAAGGCACAAGATTCATTCCAGAAATAGATTTAACCTGAAATAACTGCACAGAAGCTGGTATCCTGTCACCAAGTCACCCATTGTTTACTAGTGTGCAGTACACTAACTGGCCAGCTAGCTCAGAGTCAGTCATCAACTGAGGAGATTGTAACCTCCTGTTTATGTTGGTCAGCCAAGGCTTTCCTGATTAGGTCAGGTTAACAAACCCAATCGAGAACCTCATAACTGAGGAGGTCAACCTGGTGCCAGTCACTCCATCCCTGCCTCCAAGTCAGGGTATGTAGGCCTGGTCTTTCTTTTGTGACACTTTCACCCCAGCTCCGGTTCCTCCAAATTGGACTCAGACACCAGGGGCATGCACCAGACCATGGCCTATCTCCTGCATCTGGAAGGTCCCAGGAGAATTTCTTCCTCTTTTTCCAGCAGCAACAGCATCAAGGCTGCATCCATCTTAGACTCTGAGGTTTCCTCAACACTAGACAGAGGGGGAGAACCTACGGGTTCAGCCGGACCTTCAGGCTGTTCTGTGGGGCCAGGTATGTTTTGCTCCTGCCCCGTTTGTGAAGTAAGGGCATTCAGGTGATCCACACATTTGTTCAGGACTGATTCACTGAAGTGAACTCTGTAAGTCATGTCCTTGCGTCAACCCCGCCTTGTACACAAGCAGGATCACTTCCATAATTCCAGCACCAAACTTCATCCCTCACTTACTAGTGCGTAGTACACTGGCTGTGACTAGCTAGCTCAGAGCCAGTCCACAATTGAGGAGATGCTAAGAATTTCCTGATTGGCCTAGGTTAACAACCCCAACCAAGATCCTCGTAGATGATGCAGTCAATCTGGCCCCAATTACTACAAAAGCAATGAATAAAATTACCATCTTCAGATAAAACAAAATTGAGGAACTTGAAGGACTATAATCTTAAAAATCCCTGGGAAATAATGGCCTGTACCTCAGGCTAAAAGAGATAGCACAGAGATAGTGGATTCACTTGCTATGATTTATTTTCAACATTCTTAGATTTGAAATTTGTCTGATGAGATTGGAATTAGCAAATTTTGCAGACTTTTCAAAGAAGGAGGGATAGAGAAAGCAGGGTCAGAACTTAATGTACTCAGCCAGATCTTCTACAAGGGTTACATGGAAAATTAATTAGTTGGGGTGGACTTCTTCCTCCATGCTCCAATGAGTACAGACTTTTTCAGTCACTTGGATCTTTCATAACTTTGTTTCGTGAATGTAACTAGGTCAGCCAGCTGGACCTCATAGAATATGAGGTCCCTGATTTTTACTGTTAATCTGGCACAGTCAGGGAGCCTTGACTGACAGAAGTGTCAGACATCCTGCCACAATGACAGCTGGGTCTGAGGGAGCTGGATTAGGGTCAAGGACATTCCATGTGTAAATAAAGGGTGACTTAGTGATAGGGTACCAACATCTGTGGGATTATTTCGCTCTGCATAAAACATATTGCATTTGGGGTGAAACCACATTGATTAGCTCATGAGAAATTTCAGTTGGTAGCAACCTGATCTGGGCAAGCACATGGGACTGAACATACAAGGGTGTCCAAATTAGAAGGCCATCCTTTGTGGTTGTCTCTTCATCCCTTGGAAGTCTTTTGTGAAAGGTTGGGCATATTTTCCCAATTGGAATGAGGAATCAGTGACCTGACGGTACATGCACTGCTAAATGTTGTCCGTGAACCCAGGTAAATGTGTGAAAGGCTGACCATCATGGTACTGGCAGTGCTACATTAGTAGTTGCAATGAAGTGGCTGACTTTGATTGGACATGAGGCATATGATGAAGATGTCTGGCACTCAAATGCCTGAATGACAACCCTGTGCAATGAAAACTTTACAATGCTAACTTGCACTTTCAGGGACATGAAGAATTGAGCTGACAATGATACGTACCCTGGAAAGTGCAACAGATCATTTGCCTTCTTGTAGCATGGGCCCTAGTACCCACCTTCGCCTAGGTTGCCTTTGTCAGTTGGGATGGCCTCTACCTGCCATCCTAGGGGAAAGAATTTCTTTATCCTCCTGGACAACCTTCAGGATAACTTCTACGAAGGCATTGCTTTTTGCCTGGTCTCTGATATTGATGAATTCAATGGTGCATATTCTTGTTGAACATCTTACTGTCCAGTTACATGAAGCAAAGTGGTTTTCCCGGATCCTTGCTCATTCTCCAGGTCAATTGTCAATGAGACAAAGAAGACTTCAAGAATACCAACCATGAAAAATTATAGCGTAAGACTGACAATAGAACAATGCTGCTGGTTAAATACAAAAGCAGCAATCCAAACAGTCCAAGAATGCAAAGAAAATTTACCATTCCCTTACTGAGAAAGTGCAGGAAGTAACCTTTGAAATATATCTTTTCCTTTTACCTTCAGTGATAAGGTTACTTGTTGAGAAAAGTTAAGAACAATAAGGGGTGGGAAAGTTCTGTCTTAGTCTGCACCATTCCTAAACTTTAACTATGTGCATCATGTAAACCCTTGGCTGCAGTATTCTCAGATCACACAAAACAAAACTCTAACCTGTGCAATCAGCTAATGAACACAAACACATATTAGGTGAATTGTTCATCTCCTGAGATTTTAATTTCCTTCTAACATGATTAACACACCCTCTCACCAAATGTCTCCTTAAATTTATTGTAGTACTCTTTCCTCATCACTGAAAGTAAGTTTAAAATATGACCTCTTCTTTTACTGGATCAAAATTTGACTTATATAATACAAATAAAACCCCAATTGATATTGTTGGTACAGTTACATAACTTCACGCCAAATTAATTAACATTCGTTGAGCTTGTACTCAGTTGAGTGACACTGGGTGCAATCTGGCACAGGATTTCAATGTTCAATTAGTCATATGTGAGAGATATTTTTCAGAGGTTTCAATTGACTTTCTGATAGAGATTTGCACTGAACTGAAACCCTGGCTAAGTAGCAAGAAGACAGGAAGCCAGTTGACACATTTTGAATACTCCCTGAACCACAAAAGCAAGCGTAGAATGTTTGTTGTCGGCGTATTGTGCTTTTATTTCAGTTGCTGCGGCCAGCATAAATAGCAAAGTACCATCGCAAAAATGAATACTGATTATAAGTAGCATCCAAGTCTAAAAAGAGAAGAGGGTGGCACAGCAGGAGTTACAAACAGCATCAAAAATCAGTCGAGATAATTTCTTGCAAGCTGGTGCATAATAGCTGTTTGCCTGACACACACTCTATGTTAGTTGGAATCCTGGTAGGCAGCGTTATAGTGTGAGAATTACATGGGTGATGAGTTCCATCATTTTTGCAAAGCACCCTATCCTGTGAAAAACAAATTGGCATATATGTATTCAAAGATCTACATCATGTCTGTAATTGCAGTTTATGCAGTTAACTTATCTTTGATATGTTATAGCATAACATCTTATTTAACACCATTATAATGGCCCTGATGCCAGTGTACCTGTGCAAATGTGAACAATTAAATATTGACGATGGAATTATAACTTTATGCTTCTATAAAGTTACCATTATGTTGATAAGGTTTGCTTTACATTACTGCCACTAAATTGTTAATTAGTTTCTAATCAGCCACATAGTGCTAATCCATAAATCTCATATCACAATGAAACTGATTGCTGAAATTAAGGTTTCAATAAAAATAGTCATCTTCCTTTGTTGTCTCAAGCTGTGTCATAGGGGCTGCTGAATGGGAAGCATTGAAACTCCAGAGGCAATCCAAAGAAAAGGCTCATTTTTAATGTTAAAAACTTTATACGAAAGTAGGGACAAACTTTAGATTTTCAGCCATAAAAAGAAGCAACTCAGTGGGTGCCTGATTGGAATGAATAAAATAATAAAAGAGGCAGCAATAATTTTGTGGAAGAACGAAGATTATGCTCAATTAAGACTAATGCATGAAGTTTCAGTAAACCATTAATGAAACAACACGAAAACAATGGAGAGCTTTGCATTCACTCAGCCAGATGAAGCAAGGCATGAGAAATAGTTATAATGAGCGGATCTTGGGACTATTTCCACTGGGGCAGAGAAGGTGTGAAGAAATGTAACAGATGTTTATATGATGATTTCAGAGGGAGCACCATAGGAGAGGAGGAATGATCCCGAAAGCGGGACAGTCCAGAACTAGGAGGCGCAGTTTAAGGATACAGTGTAAACAATTTAGGACTGAGCTGAGGAGAAATTTCTTCACCCAGTGAAACAGCGACAGGTTATTGAGTTGGATGATCAGCCATAAACACAATGAGTCTTGGAGCAAGTTTAAAGGGCTGAATGCCTACTGTTGCTCCTATTTTCTACGTTTACCTAAATTTGGGGTTTGTTTACTGATAGTATGATTGGATAGCCAGATGTGGCTGCTGTCATAGTAGATGTGTTAGTTCTAATCTTCCAAAATACCCTATATTCAGGAATAATTCAAGCAGGTTGGAAGGATGCAAATGTTGTGTATCCATTTAGGAAAGGAGGGAGGCAGAAAGCAGGAACCAAAGTCCAGTTAACTTAAAATCTGTCAATGGGAAAATGCTGGATTGAGGACATTGAGAAAATCATCAGACAATCAGGCAGAGTCAATGTGGTTTTGCGAATGGGAAAACATGATTAAAAATGTATTCATGTTAGACCATAAGACCATAAGACCATAAGACATAGGAGTGGAAGTAAGGCCATTTGGCCCATCAAGTCCACTCTGCCATTTAAATCATGGCTGATGGGCATTTCAACTCTACTTCCCTGCACTCTCCCTGTAGCCCTTGATTCCTTCTGAGATCAAGAATTTGTCGATTTCTGCCTTGAAGGCATCCAACGTCCTGGCCTGCACTGCACTCCGTGGCAATGAATTCCACAAGCCCGCCACTCTCTGGCTGAAGAAATGTCGTCTCATTTCAGTTTCAAATTTACCCCCTCTAATTTTAAGGCTATGCCCACGGGTCCTAGTCTCCCCATCTAACGGAAATAACTTATTAGCATCCACCTCTTCTAAATCATACAGTATCTTGTAAGTTTCTATTAGATCTCCCCTCAACCTTCTAAACTCTAATGAGTACAATCCCAGGATCCTTAGCCGTTCATCATACGTTAAACCTACCATTCCAGTGATCATCCATGTGAATCTCCGCTGGACACGCTCCAGGGCTAGTATGTCCTTCCTGAGGTGTGGGTCCCAAAATTGGACACAGTATTCTAACTGGGGCCGACTAGAGCTTTATAAAGCCTCAGAAGCACATCGCTGCTTTTATATTCCAACCGTCTTGAGATAAACAACAACATTACATTCGCTTTCTTAATTATAGACTCTACCTGCAAGTTAACCTTTAGAGATCCTGGACCAACACTCCCAGATCCCTTTGTACTTCTGCTTTGCACATTTTCTCACCATTTAGAAAATAGTTCATGCCTGTATTCTTTTTTCCAAAGTACAAAACCTCACATTCTCTCACATTGAATTTCAGCAGCCATTTCCTGGACCACTCTCCTAAACTGTCCAAATCTTTCTGCAGCTTCCCTACCTCTTCAGTATTACCTGCCTATCCATCTATCTTTGTATCATCGGCAAACTTCACCAGAATGCCCCCAGTCCCTTCATCCAGATCGTTAATATATAAGGTGAACAGCTGCTGCCCCAACACTGATTCCTGCGGGACACCAATCGTCACCAGTTGCCATTCTGAAAAAGAGACTTTCATCCCAACTCTCTGCCTTCTGTCAGACAGCCAATCCTCAATCCAAGCCAGTAGCTCACCTCGAACACCATGGGCCCTCACCTTGCTCAGCAGCCTCCCGTGAGGCACCGTATCAAAGGCCTTTTGGAAGTCTAGATAGATAACATCTACCGTGGTTCCCTGGTCTAACACACTTGTTACCTCTTCAAAGAATTCTAACAGGTTTGTCAGGCATGACCTCCCCTTACTAAATCCATGCTAACTTGTTTTAATCTGACACTGCACTTCCAGGAATTTAGAAATCTCATCCTTGACAATGGATTCTAGAAGTTTACCAACTACCGAGGTTAGGCTAATCGGCCTATAATTTTCCATCTTTTGCCTTGATCGTTTCTAAAACAAGGGGGTTACAACCGCAATTTTCCAATGGTCTGGGAGTTTCCCTGACTCCAGTGACTTTTGAAAGATCACGACCAAAGCCTCCATTATTTCTTCAGCCACCTCCCTCAGAACTCTAGGATGTAGCCCATCGGGGCCAGGAGATTTAACAATTTTTAGATCTTTTAGCTTTTCTAGCACTTTCTCTTTTGTAATGCCTACCATGCTCAAATCTGCCCCTGGTTCTCCCTAATTGTTGGCATACTACTCATGTCTTCCACTGTGAATACTGACGCAAAGTTCTTCAGCTATTTCTTTATCTCCCATCACTAGCCTTCCAGCCTCAATTTGGAGCAGCCCAATATCTACTTTTGCCTCTCGTTTGTTTCTTATGTATTGAAAGAAGTTTTTACTATCATTTCTAATATTACTAGCTAGCATACTTTCATATTTGATCCTCTCCTTCCTTATTACTCTCTTTGTTATCCTCTGTTTGTTTTTGTAGCCTTCCCAATCATCTGATTTCCCAGTGTTCTTGACCACTTTATAGGCTGTCTCTTTTTCTTTGATATATTTCCTGACTTCCTTTGTCAGCCATGGCTGACTAATCCCATGCCAGATAATCTTTCTTTTCTTTGGGATGAACCTCTGTACTGTGTCCTCAATTACACCCAGAAACTCCTGCCATTGTTGGTCTACTTCCCCGCTAGGCTCTCCTTCCAGTCGATTTTCGTCAATTCCTCTCTTACGCCCCTGTAATTACCTTTATTTAACTATAATACCATTACATCCAATTTTGCCTTCTCTCTTTCAAACTACAGACTGAACTCTACCATATTATGATGGCTGCCTCCTAAGTGTTCCCTTACTTTAAGGTCTTTTATAAAGTCTGACTCATTACCTAGCACTAGGTCCAGAATAGCCTGCTCCCTTATTGGGCTCCATCACAAGCTGTTCCAAAAAGCCATCCTGCAAACATTCCATGAATTCCTTTTCTTTGGATCCACCAGCAACATTAAAAGATAGAATGAATAGTGTGGTTGAAGGGAAACCAGTAGATATTTGTATTCTAAACGGCACTTGATAATGTCCACTGTAAATGTTTCCTGCAGATGATGTTGGGAGAGCAATACAGCATGGATAGAGGACAGACTGAGTCACAGAAACCAAAGTCTAAATAATTCAGGCCATTTTCAGGTTGGCAAACAGCAACTATCTTGCCACAAGAATCAGTGATGGGTCAGTCGCCATTTATGATGCATGTTATTGACTGTTCCGCAGCCAGATAGGCTGACTGTACAAAGATGGTTGGGAGAGAAAGATGTGACGGGGCCACGAAGGGTTGGATTTTTCTGGCTTTAATTGGATGGGCATAGAGGCAACACTGGGAAATAAAAATAAAATCCCAGCTCAATTTCTGTCTGCTGTCATTTGCTAAAGGCATGGAAGAGAGTGAGGGTAACTAGAACAGACTCACTGCTGTTAGCAAGGGAATCTTGTAGGGGGTAGAAGCCCATTTCTAATGAGTTTTTACATTTTTAGTGACCTGACTGGAGTTCAGCAGCTGTCAGGTGTCAAATCAGCTGTATAGATGGGAAGACTTTTAAAATTGTAGTAAAAATGTTTTTTGTTTTCAGTTTAACAAGCGTACTCCTTCATATTTAACTTTGCATTACAGGCTAGAGGAGGTGATATTAAGAATTGTGCCTCTTCTATATCAGAAGATTTTCACCTTAATGGTATTGCCTAACATCATATGGGCATCAATGCAGTGGGAACACCCATTTATTGGGCCCACCTGTTTCTCAGGAAGGGTGCAGCTAGAAATGGGTGCTGCATCCTCAGAAATCAAAGTAATTGCAGATAGGGAGCAGCAGCAGTTGCTAGCTCAAGAAGGACAGAGCCTAGAGTCATAGAGTCATAGACATGTACAGCATGGAACCATTCTAATTTGTCCTACTCGTTCACGCCAACCAGACACCCTAAACTGATCTAGTTCCATTTGCTAGCATTTGGCCTCACCCTTGTAAACCCTTCCTATTCATAGATCCACACAGATTCTTTTTAAATGTTGTAATTGTACCACCCTCCACCACTTCCTCTGGCAGCTCATTCCATTCACACACCACCCTCTGCGTGAAAAATTGTCCCTTAGGTCGCTTTTAAATCTTTTCCCCCATCACCTTAAACTTAATTTTGGACTCTAGATTTGGACTCCCCTAACCTGAGGAAAACCTTAGCTATTCACCCTCATGATTTATAAAATCCTATAAATCAGCCTATTCAACCTTTCCCTGTAGCTCAAACCCTCCTACTCTGGCAACATCCTTGGAAATCTTTCCTGAAAACTTTCATATTTCACAACACCCTCCCTCTAGCATGGAGACCAGAATTAAATGCAGTGTTCCAAAAGTAGCCTAACCAATGTCCTGCATCAGCCACACAACTTCCCAATTCCTACACTCAATGTACTGAATAATAAAGGCAAGTGTACCAAATGTCTTCTTCACCATCCTGTCTTCCTGTGACTCCAGCAGGTCAGAGGAGAAGGACGAGGGACACAAATGAAAAGGAGACATATGGTCTCCAGGCAGAGGTGAAGAGATCTGTCAGAACTAATGGTGGAGGAGACTGTGAGTCACTAAGCAAAGGGTCACAAACACATTTGTGTCCTCAACAATTGCAGACCTCTGTAGCATCTCTCAGAAACCAGCACACCGGTACGTTAGCCAGGGGAAAGAAATTCTCTTCTTCAAGGCATGACAAGATATCAGAGTCACAGCTTATGGGGCATCACAGATTCAGGGTGCATTGGCATATTGGCACTTGGAGAAATTGGCCGGTGTCCTTAAATAACTTCAGATATAGAAAGATAATCTTAACAAAGCAATATCCCAATTGCAAGGTGAGTTAGCCTGCCCATTGCCAAACTCTGGGAAGAACAATTTCCTCCTCTCACTCGTGATGACTGACCTCTGGTTTCCCTGAGCCACTTCAGGCTCCTTTGGAGCAGTGGCAGGCTATGGCATAATCTTTCAGCCTTGGTTGATGACTCCCAAAGGTGTTTGCATGTGTCACTATTCTTGACCCCCACTAGCTTTAAGTGGGCAGGAAACTCATTTTCATTCCTTCAAGGGTTCAACCCCAGGAAAATCCAAACTCCATCAGGTTCCCACCAGAGATGTTTTCCTGACATAAAAACAAGTCAAATCGCTGAAAAGTTCCAACCCAAAGAGCTTATAAAGTGATATAGATAAGTAATTTGACAAAAAAAATGACAGATGTAGTCCAGTATGGGAAAATGTAAGGTTGTCCTCTCTGGTAGGAAGAATTGAAAAACAGGATATTACTTAAGTGTAGACAAATTACAGAATGCTGCTGTATAGAGGAGATTGGTTGTCTGTATGCATGAATCATAATCGATTAGCCTGTAGATGCAATGAGTAATTAGGAAAGTAAATGGAACCATAGAATCCCCACAGTGTGGAAACAAGTCATTCAGTCAAACAAGTCCACATCACCCCTCCAAAGAGCCCCCGCTTCTCCCTCGTTTCTCACCCACACATCTCTGGACAATTTAGTGTGGCAAATCCCCCGAACCTGCACATTTTTGGACTGCAGGAGAAAACCCACACAGACATGGTGAGAATACACAAACACCACACAGACAGCTGCCCAAGGGTGGAATTGAACCCAGGGCCCTGGCACTGATAGGCAGCAGTGCTAACCACTGAGTCACCGGAATGTTGACATTTGTTGCAAAAGGATGGAATGGAAAAAAAAGGAAGACTTGATACAACTGTCCAGAGAATTATCCTTTACTGTCGCATATACGCAGTGAGCACAGTGAAAAGTTTATACATAGCCACTTACAGTGCCTTCTTAGGTACAAATGTTCCTAAGTACAGCTTTTTCAGTTACAAGCTCTTAGAAAATAGAGAAATACAATGGCCAGCATTGCAGAAATAAAGGTTCAGAACAATCATGTCCCTACCCAGCATGTAGCTTCTAGTCCACACTAGGCCCTGGCTCTAGACTGCACCAGGCTTCACCTTGAGGATCATGAGGCTGGGAGATCACTTCAGACTGCCATGCCAGGCCATGGACACGACACCATGCTGAGAGACTGCCCTAGGAAGACACTACAATGGGCAGGGAGGCCGCTGTGCCAGGCTGCCAGTTTGCCATGCCATGCCAAGAGGCCGCTACTGGAGGCCACTACACCAGGCCAAGAAGTTACCAGTCGTCGGAGGCTGGGAGCCACCTCTGGATGCCAGGAATCATCACCAGAGACTGGAAGATATCACCGTAGGCTAGGAGAAAAAAATACACAAAAAGCACTACGAGGAAAAACACTAAGAGAAGAAAAGAAGTAGAATGGGCGGAGGGAAGAGCTCCAGCTGGATCCCCTTCACAAGGTTTTAGTGTAATGACAGTTAAGACCACTGTCATTTTATTTTTCTGCATTTTTGATTGGGATATGAAATGGGAAAAAGACTGATTTAAAAACCAAGAATTGTTGGAGTTTGCGTCCATTTTAATAACAAGGAACATGACACACATTGTACATACTGTTTGTACAGCTGCCAGTTCAAGCATTAGCAGAATTGAAGCCGGGGCATTGCATAAATAGAGTTTCAACTGGCATAAAGTAGCTGATTGATCTGCACCCAAACAATGAAATTAGCCTTCCACACACCAACCACTATGATTAGATCCCAGGTCGCTGCTCAGCCTGAAGCTATGAATGAAATTGGCCAGTCACTGGATCTGCTCAAAGAGGAGCAGTTTTTTTTTCTTTGCAGTAAATACCACCCTAAGCCTGAAGTAAGCATATTTTTCCTTCGGCAGCTGTTCTAGGGTATGACTCTTAACCTGTAAGCTAGAGACCTTCTAGGTGTAAACCTGTACCTTCTGCAAGCAAGTGAAAAAGGAGAATCACGGGGCAACACATCCTGACAAAGCCGAAGGACCATTTCAGGGCAACTGTGAACAGAAACCATCGAACTCATTTTCCAGTCTTTCCCTCTGCCCATCACATGCATGTTTATTTTCCTGTCTTAGTCTGTCTGAATATGTGTAGAGGGGATAGTTTTACAAATGGGTTCGGGTTTTAATCAGTAGCTATAGTTGGTTCATAACTATTTGTCATCAGAACCTATTTATACTTGTAATTAACTGCCATTCTTGACAAGTGCAAAAACTCTCGTCCATTCTTTCTCTCAACCCGAGTTTAAAGGACAGGTACCGGGGAATGCTGCATAATTTAAAAAAATCTTTAACTCCTGTGATGATTCCAGAAAAGTGGGGCTCATTTTCCAACACACTACCTGAGTGAGGCACAACACCACACAGTTTTGATCCTAATTTAAGAGATACACTTCTGTTGGAAAATGTTTAGGAAAGTTTCATTAATTTGATACCTAAGATAATGTGGGTTTTCACAAAAGATTGAACAGTTTGGGCCTATATTTGTTGGCATGTAAAAGAATGAGAAATGACCTAGTTGAAATGTATAACCTTCTGGAGGCTTGGTAGAGTTGATGCTGAAAAGATTTTTCACTTCATTATGGAATTCAGTCTGAGGGGCATCGTTTCAGAATAAGAGGTTGTCAACTTAGGTCCAAAATCAGGAATAATTTCTGCCCTTAGGGGGTCCTAGTGGGTATTCTCTAGAACTGTGGAGGCTTCATTGAGTATATTCAAGGCCGAGATAGATTATTTGAATATATGGGGAACTGATATCAAAGTAAAGTTGCGGCCTAGATCAAAAGAACCACGATATTACTGAATGGCAGAACAGGCTCAGGAAGTTACACAGCCTAGCCCTGCTGCTACTTGTGGTCCTGACTTCACCCTAGGTAGATTTCAAAAAGGAGAAGAGGGAACAAACAATTTCTTTCTGAAGAAGAGTCCTGATCCGAAACATCAAGCTTTCCTGCTCTTTTAATGCTGCTTGGCCCGCTGTGTTGATCCAGGTTTACACTGTGTTATCTCAGATTGTCCAGCATTGGCAGTTCCTACTATCTCTTGGGAACAAACAATGTTGGTTTCCAGAAAACATATCAAAAAATGTGGGCTTGGAGGAATCCGAAAACCTTTAACTGTGTACAAATGCCAGAAGTCCTCTGCCCAGCAGTGCCTAAAGGAAGAGGTTGTGGTTCCTTCATTTGGCTGCCACAGAGTTGTCTCACTTAACCACACATGTCACATCTGCTTTGTGTATTGCAGTCAAGAACGTGGTCAAAGATCAACAGGGCTACCAGCCACTATAGAAATACTCTTTACAACACAAAGAGTTCAACAAGTTTCCATTGTACCGATTTTCACAAATGCCTACACATTTATTATCATGTTGGGGTGGGCCTGTAATGCCTACCTTATGTGTTCTGTGACTTTTTCTTGGCTGATGTTAAGCACCTGATTCAGGGGCTCTTGAGATGCTTGTTGTCAGTAGGAGCTGGGTTGTCTGACAGATTTCCTGCCCTGCTAATTAGTGAGCCACCTTTAAGGACATGACTAACACTGGCAGTTCATCAAGGGTGCGCATTCACAAAAATCAGTGCCCCGCTAACCAGATCAGATGGCTCATATACACGTAAAAATTGTCCCTGTACAGTTTTAGAATAAAATTGCCCCTTCCTTCACTTTCACTAAGATGTAGCATCTGCCGTAAGCAAAATACAAAATCTGAAGCTTTTGTTCCCCAAGATATAGTTTACAATATTTTGCTTCAGTTTCTATTAGAGGAAATAGATGATTCTTCCACATTATGATATTAGCCCAATGTATCCAATGTAAACTAGAGATCTGTCACTTCCAGGCATTCTGGCCACTATTTGTTTTTCTTCCCTTCAAAGATAGAAATCCAGAATTCCTGTTACTAAAAAGGAAACAAGTTCAGCTCTATTGTTTAGTGACAGACTTGGTAGCATCCGACATGAAACATGATTGTGTGGGTTTCTAAGGCTCCCCAGACTCTAAAGAATAGGTCTTTTGTAGTAAAATAAAAACAAAGTACTCTGAATGCTGGAGATCTAAAATACAAACAGAAACTGCTGGGGAAACTAAACAGTTCTGCCAATATCTGGGGAAAGTGAAACAGATTAAATACTTCAAGTCCAACATGGCTCTTCTTCTGAATCCATCAGAGGTCAACAGATGTTCAGATGTCTGCATGCAGATGCAGACGTATTAGAGGTCCAAAGAAGAGTCAATTTGGACTTAAAATGTTAACTCTGTTTCTCTCTCCACTGATGCTACCAGACCTGCTGAGCATCTTTCGTCCTTCATATTGCGGAACATACAGTGAAGTTAATATATAACTCATCAATACCACATGACTATTGAACACATCTTAACTCTAAATCATTAATAGGTATCAGTTCAGACCATTTGTTCACCAATTCAATTTGTAATGCTACACTGGCCGTTCATTGAATGAATGAACTCATTTCCAAAGAGGTTTAATCTGGATATGTTGAGGGATTCTTTGAATATATAGAATCAAGTGAAAGTGCTGGTATCTGTAAGAATATGAAATGTGATGTGTTTGAACATCAGAATGCAACAGAATGAAGTCCAACACCTGTTGCATTCTGATGCAGTGAGACTTTGCTGTCTTTTGTAAGCATCATAAATATTAGACTTAAATTCAGTACCATATTCCATGATCGTAGAACTAAACAATCCTTTTTCAATGTTAATCACACATTAGCATTCCCATGTGTCACAGCCACAAAACAGTACATATCTACAGTGTGCCTGGGTGATATGATGGTGGACAAACTTTCCCATGCTGCCTACATACACCTATGTAATTCAGTCATATCAGAGCTCTGACAATGAGTACATGAATACAGAAGCAACATTGGAGGGACAAAGAGATATGTTCCCACCCCTCATAGTCAGTAACATCCCACTCAGACACTTCTGAATTAATGAACAAAGTAGATAATGTCATTGTTTGATTGTAATGCATGAATACCAGGAGCTTTTTAAGCAATGATGTAACTTAGATCTTGTAAAATTCAGACAATCTGACAGCGCCTGAAGCTTCTGGCAAAAATAATATAGTTCAAGATGTGTTTCATTGTGCAGCATTACTTTTACAACCACAGTTATGTAATATCTAATGAATGACTTGCCAGGTAAACTAGCGCAACAGAGCATATTTACGTGTAACAGAGTGAAACCTGGAATCTGCTGCTATGCCTGATCAAGAAAGAAACAGGAAAGCAAGAGTAAGCAATGTTTATGAGATTGCAAACACTCCAGGACTGTCAGGAGTCTGCTGGAATGATGCACTAGCCAACAATTCCTCCTGTAGGTTTTCCTTGTGGAATTTCTTCTGTGTTAAGTGTGTCCAAATTTGATAGTGGAACAGTTTGATCTACATAAGAACATAAGAACTAGGAGCAGGTGTAGGCCATTCAGTCCCTCGAGCCTGCCTCGCCATTCAATAAGATCATGGCCGATCTTTTGGAGACTCAGCTTCACTTACCCGCCCACTCACCATAACCCCTTAGCTCCTTTACTGTTCAAACATTTATCTAGCCTTGCCTTACGAACATTCAATGAGGTAGCTTCAACCGCTTCACTGGGCAGGGAATTCCACAGATTCACAACCCTTTGGGTGAAGAAGTTCCTCCTGACCTCAGTCCTACATCTGCTTCCCTTTATTTTGAGGCGATGCCCTTTAGTCCTAGTTTCACCTGCTGGCGGAAACAAATTCCCTGCCTCCACCTTATCTATTCCCTTCATAATCTTACATGTTTCTATAGGATCTGCCCTTATTCTTCTGAATTCCAATGAGTATAATCCCAATCTACTCAGTCTGTCCTCATAATTCAACCCTCTCAACTCTGGAATCAACAAAGTGAATCTCCTCTGCACCCCCTCCAATGCTAGTATATCTCTTCTCACGTAACCAGACCAAAACTGCACACAGTACTCCAGGTGTGGCCTCACCAGGACCCTATACAGCCGCAGCATAGCCTCCCTGTTTTTAAACTCCGTCCCTCTGGCAATGGCAGACAAAATTCCATTTGCCTTTGTAATTACCTGCTGCACCTGCAATCCGACTTTTGGAGATTCATGCACAAGGACACCCAAGTCCCTCTTCACAGCAGTGTGCTGCAATTTTTTACCATTTAAAATATAGTCCATTTTGCTGTTATTCCTACCAAAATGGATGACCTCACACTTATCAACATTGTACTCTATCTGCCAGACCTTTGCCCCCTCACTTAGACTATCTATATCCCTCTGCAGACTTTCAATGTCTTCTGCACACTTTGCTCTATCACTCACTTTAGTGTCATCTGCAAATTTTGACACACCACACTTAGTCCCCAACTCCAAATCATCTATGTAAATTGTAAACAATTGCAGTCCCAACACTGATCCCTGAGGCACACCACTGGCCACTGATCACCAAACAGAAAAACACCCATTTACCCCTACTCTTTGCTTTCTACTGGTCAACCAATCCTCTGTCCATGCCAATACATTGCCTGTAATACCGTGGAACTTTATCTTATGTAGCAGCCTTTGGTGTGGCACCTTGTCAAATGCCTCTGGAAATCCAGATACACCACATCCACAGGTTCCCTATTGTCCATCATGCAAGTAATATCCTCAAAGAATTCCACCAAATTAGTTCAACATGACCTACCCTTCATGAACCCATGTCGTGTGTTTCCAATGGGACAATTTATATCCAGATGTCTTGCTATTTCTTCTTTCATGATAGATTCAAGCACTTTCCCCACTACCGAAGTTAAGCCAACTGGCCCATAGCTAACAAGGTGTAGAGCTGGATGAACACAGCAGGCCTTACAGCATCAGAGGAGCAGGAAGGCTGAAGCATCTAGGGCTGAAATGTCAGCCTTCCTGCTCCTCTGATGCTGCTTGGCCTGCTGTGTTCATCCAGCTCTACACCTTGTTATCTCAGATTCTCCAGCACCTGCAGTTTCTACTATCTCAGGCATATAGTTACCTGTGTTTTGTCTACTTCCTTTTTTAAACTGTGGCGTCACATTGGCTGTTTTCCAATCTGCAGGAACCACCCCAGAGTCCAGTGAATTTTGGTAAATAATTACTGTGCGTTTGCTATTTCCCCGTCACCTCTTTTAGTACCCTGGGATGCATTTCATCAGGGCCAGGAGACTTGTCTACCTTTAGACCCGTTAGCTTGCCCAGCACTGCTTCCTTAGTGATAATGATAGTTTCTAGGTCCTCACTTGCTGTAACCTTCTTACCACTAGTTTTCGGCATGTTATTTGTGTCTTTCACTGTGAAGACCGACAGGAAATAACTGTTTAATGTCTCAGCTATTTCCTCAGTTCCAGTTATGAAATTGGCTTTCTCATCCTCTAAAGGACCAATGTTTACCTTCGCCACTTTTTTACAATTTACATAATTATGGAAACTTTTGCTGCCTGTTTTTATATTCTGAGCTAGTTTACTCTCCTAATCTATGTTACTTTTCTTTATTTTGTTTTGTGGCTTTCTGTTGGCCTTTAAAGATTTCCCAGTCTACTGGTTTCCCACTACCCTTTGCTTTCTTGTATGTGTGTTTTTCCACACAGTTCTATGAATGGTTATAGTGGGCCACAACAAGCCATAATGAGTTTGTTGGTGCCCCTCACACCTGCTGGTTTTAACAATGAGATAGGAATCTCACTAGTGACTGATGAAAAAACCTATCTGCGTGCCATAACATTGTACTATTACCAATCTTGCCACATTTATATGCACTTTGCCATTTTCTCACATTGTGGAGAAAAACTAAACATTGACATTTGCAACATGACTATTTGAGAAGATTTTTGTCAACTCCAGCTTGTTGCTTGGTTTTCCAGGTGTCCTTATTAGCTAGCAATTGCTAACAGCTCAGTCATGCTCCATGAGCAGCAACCGCCTGAATCCTATGTCCATGGATGTTGGCCTGAAGCATGCGTCAGTCTAAGTACAATACCATGGCACATCTCTGACTCATTTAACTTACAGCTTTCTAATTTGATGTTGTACTTTGAGTGCATCAATACATTGCATTACAAAGCTGCTGCTGGTCCACTTTGCACACAGCAAGAAATCAGCTCTTGGTACGAGAGCCATATCATTGTAAGCATTCTGCGTTATTCTAGGTAACTTGGGAACAGACTCTAGTTGAAGGCAAAAAGCATCTATTGAATGCACAGAAATTTGCTGAAAGTGAAATGAGAAAAATTTGAAATTGATATGTCACAAACAAATCAGTTAGCATTCATTTACAAATGAAAAATAAAGTGAATTAGATGAAAGAGAAGAAAAGTGAGATCAAAATCTTTGAATTTGAACAAACAGAAAATGAGAAATGGAAATAAAACTTGAAATCCAGAGAGAGAGAGAGAAAACTCATACAACATGAATTGACAAGAGAACAGCCTAGAATAAACTTAGAAGAAAAAATAATTTCGGGGATGATTCTGTTACTGCTGATGAATTTAGTTTAGCTAAAAATCTTTGTTTAATGGCTAAATTTACAAAGGATAAAAGTTATTCCACCTTATTATTTTCTTTATTTATTCATGAGATGAGGGAGTCACTGGCCAGGCAGCATTTATTGTCCATCCCTAACTGCCCAGAGAGAAGTTAAGAGCCAACCACATTACTGTGAGTCTGGAGTCACATATAGACCAGACCAGGCAAGGATGGCAGTTTTCTTCCCTGAAGGACATTAGTTTCGGCATGATATTTGTGTCTTTCACTGTGAAGACCGACAGGAAATAACTGTTTAATGTCTCAGCTATTTCCTCAGTTCCAGTTATGAAATTGGCCTTCTCATCCTCTAAAGGACCAATGTTTACCTTCGCCACTTTTTTACAATTTACATAATTATGGAAACTTTTGCTGCCTGTTTTTATATTCTGAGCTAGTTTACTCTCCTAATCTATGTTACTTTTCTTTATTTTGTTTTGTGGCTTTCTGTTGTTAGGTTTTTCCAACAATTGTCTATGGATTCACATTCATCATTAAAATTCTATTCCCGGATCTTAGTTAACTGAATTCAAATTCCACCGCCTGCAGTGGTGGGATTCAAACTCGGATCCCAAGAACACTATTTGCATCAGAGATAATGGGAACTGCAGATGCTGGAGAATCCAAGATAACAAAGTGTGAAGTTGGATGAACACAGCAGGCCAAGCAGCATCTCAGGAGCACAAAAGCTGACGTTTCAGGGCTAGATCCTTCATCAGAGAGCTCTCTGATGAAGGGTCTGGGCCCAAAACATCAGCTTTTGTGCTCCTGAGATGCTGCTTGGCCTGCTGTGTTCATCCAGCTTCAAACTTTGTTATCTAATATTATTTAGGTCTCCGGATTAACCATCTAGCTATAATACCACAAGGCCATCATATTTAAAAAAAGAACTGTGAAGTCAAAGAGGTCAGGAGGTCCTTGTGCCCTGATATGAATAGCTATGAATGAATGCATCATTTTGTCAGTAAATTAATCCTCAGATTATAGAGCTGTTTAAAGGGAAAAGCCTCAATGTATATCAGCATGTCACTGAAGCTTATCAATTCTGATTTAGGAATATAAGGAAGAAAACTATTCAGACATTTGTAAAATTTGAAAGGAAAAAGAAATGTTGCAGGATCAGTGTTCTTAAAGAAGGAGATATTCAGGAATCTAAAGCTCATTGGCTATTGTCAGGCAGTCTGCTTTTCATGATTGATTGGTTACTTTGGACTCTGATCATCCCAGGTGGCAGGCTACTTGCTAAGTGAGCCCAAGGCCCCTAGAGGCACAGGTTGTAGCGATCGGCCTCATCTGCACTCTCTACTCCCAAGCCCTGGTCAATTTTCATTCCCTACAATTACCTTTAAGCTAGGGACTACCCTTGGTTCAATGAAGAATGTTTGGGAGCATGCCAGGTTGAGCAGCAAGCATAGATAAAATTGAAGTGCAAACCTGATGAAATTACAAAATAATTTTGTCAGTAAGGTGTTCAAGGCATTTGGGGAAGAGGCAAGAAAATGGGGTCAAGAATTATCAGATCAGCCATGAATTCATTGAATGATGGAGCAGCCTCAATGGGCAGAAAGCCCTGCTTCTGCTCTTGTGTCTTACAATCTAATACAATAATCATGTAAATCAGAGAAAGGAGCATTCTATAGAATTAAGCAATCCTACACCAAATGGATTGCATCGAAGCTCTGTAGTTCAGTTGCAGTCATGAATGTGCTCAAAAATTAAGGAAGGAAAAGAAAGAGGGTGTCTGAGTATCGTCATCTTTGATGAAGGACCCCAGCAGGTCAGTGAAAAAGACCAAGTTAAAGTGTTCACAACCAATGCAGCACAACTAAAGTGGCGCACCAGGATTCACTTCAGCCTCTTCAGCACATCAAAGGCACCAGTCTTCAGCCAATCCTTTTTATTCCACAGAGTATCAAACATTGCCTGAATGCAATAGAAGAAGCAAAGGATGGGGCCTGTCAACATTCTTGTTGTAGTGTTGAAAACATGCTCCAGAACTAGCCTAACTTCTGGCAAAGCTACTCCAGTACAATTACATCGCTGGCATTTATTCAGCAATGTGGAAAATTACTGAGCTAAATCCTGTCCACATAGAACAGAACAAATTCAGACTGGTTAATTACTACATTGTCAGTCTGTGGTCCAGGTTTGCCAGCTCATTAAATGAACTGCTTCTCATGATGAACATTGCAGCCACTATTGTCTTAAGTGTAGGAATCTGCAAGGCCTGATTTGTCTACTACAGTAAAGGAAAACTATTCCTTAGTCTAACTAAAAGAATTTCTTGTAGCCAACAAGATATGTCTTTTTGCAGGTTTACATCTCATTACAAGTTACATTGATTTGCTTGACATTGTTGCAGAGTATTCAAGACGGACAGGTTTTAGGTCTCACTCCTTTGAAAACCTAAGCTGTTCTGCCCACAAATTCTTGTGATATTATCACAGTAGGCGGTGATAATGGCACTCCCCTGTATTAATCCCAGTGTTAAAGACTCCTGGAATTAAAGAGCAAGGAACCGGCACCCTTTGGTCCAACCAGTCCACGCCATCCATAAACCAAACTAAAACTAGTCCCACCTGCCTGCTCATGGCCCATATCCCTCCAAACATTTCTTATCCATGTACATACCTAAATCTCTTTTAAACCTTGTAACTGTGCCTGTACCCACTACTTGAACTGGACGTTCATTCCACACACGAACTAGTCTCTAAAAAAAATTGCCCACTTGTCTTTTTTAAATCTTTCTCATCAGATCTTAAAGAAATGCCCTTCTTGACCATTTCAGACTCATACACAATGTTGCACCACAAGCCTTTTCTTTCATCATTATTATATGTTTATTTCTATAATTACTAATACTCCATCTGTCTCCCATCTCACTAACTTAATAAAAAAACTGATGTAGAGGTTTCACTATTCTCCTGAAACACATTCTCTTCAAACCTAAAGGATTTGGAGTTTGCTGGGTTGAAGACTAATGTCATTGATTAACTTCCTGACAGCCGAAGGTCCACAGATCTATTTAAACTTGAGATCTTTCATCATTGTGGGTTCCCATCATGGAGAACGTCCTCCCAGATGAAAAAGCAGATGTTTGTGTGATCTTTGCATTCACGCATAGTTGATGAATTCTATCTTTGCAGGTTTTGCTACAGTGAGGCCATTAGTTGCTCAGTGATTGCTGGTGGTGGAAGCAGTGGTGGATTGTTGACTCAAGCAGTTGTTCTCTCTTTCTGTCTGTGGTCTGTCCCAGTGTCTGCTCTTGTATACTGGAAGCACTGAATACCATTTTTGATGATGGCTCACCAATTTGATTGTGATTGGGCATTTGCTTTCCACGTGTTGATGTTACAAAAGCACACACTGACAGAGGCTTTGAAATTCTTTTTGTTGGATCTTGGGCTAATTGGTTCCCTTGTAGTTCAGAGTAGAGCACCTCTCTGGGCAGCAGAGTTACACAAAAATGCCTGTTATGACATATCTTACCCATGGCAGCTGATGTGAGATCACCATACACTCAGTATTAGATTACAGGATGTTTGTGTTTTTCTTTTGTTCTTCCATTTCATTTGCTAGAGCTTTCTAAGACAGTGTTGAGTTGCTGTTTCAGAGCCTTGATACGGTGTTCATTATTTCCGCAAGCTTCAACACTGTCGACAAGGGCAGGGAGAACCACTGCTCAGTAGAGTGTAACATTTTGTCTAAAATCATGATTCATGAAAACCCAGGAACATTTCCTTCAGTATTTAGCTATTGCAGTAGATTGGATAGTGTACCTCTTCATCAATATCAGCTGTTTCTGAAAGATAGCTTTCAAGTAATGGGTATTGCAAGGGATTTTCCAACTTCGCAATGAATTTGAGTAGGATTGGAAATATTTAGAATTAATTGGTAGTGGATTTTATTCTTCCTAAAGCAAATTCTAACCTTTCATAAGCCTTTGTAAATGATTCAATCATCTATTATAGTTCTTTGAGGAGAATGACAACTAACATTTGCACTAACATGATCCAGTTTCATTATAACAGTGGATGTTGTCTTGGTTGGGTTTTCAGTTGATTGAAGTTGAGCAGTGCAACACCTGGGTTGAGCCCAGGAGTTAAGTCAAAAACCAGAACCAGAAAGACAGTAATCTCCAAAACACTACGTGAACCACAATCAAATTGTCACAGGCTCAACAAGATTAAAGAGGTAAATGCATGACTCAAAATTTGGTGTGGGAAAAAAGAGGTTAAAATTCATGAGATATTGGCACCAATCCCGGGGAAGGAGGAATTGTTCCAATGGGACAGGCTCCTTCTGAATCATTCTGGGACTAGAGTCCTGGGAAATTGCATAACTCGGGTCATGTATAGAGCTTCAAACTAAATAGTGGGGATGAGAAGGCCACTTGAATAGGTTGTGGGAGGGTAATGGGACAGAGAGTAAAGAAAGGGTCGGGAATTCAACTTCAGACACAGGAGATAAGGGAGATAATTGTGTGAAGGGGAACAGTCAATGCAGGGCTGAGAGTGTTGTGCTTAAATGCACATAATATGTGAAACAAGTTAAATGAGTAAGTGGTGCAGGTTGAAATTGGCAGGCACAATGTTGTGGTTATCACAGACACACGGCTACAAGGGGATCAGGGGTGGGAACTAAATATCCAAGGATAAATGCCCTATCGAAAGGACAGGTAGAGGGAATGGGATTGCCTTGTTAATAAAAAATGAAATTAAATATATAGCAAAAGTGATACAGAATTGGAAGGTGTAGAATCTCTGTGGATAGAATTGAGGAACTGCAAAAGTGAAAAGACCCTGATGGGAAATATGTCCAGGCCTGCTAACAGTAGCCAGGAAGTGGGACAGAAAATAAATCAGGAGATAGAGAAGACATATAAGGTATGCACTATTATAATAATCATATGGAACTTTAATATGCAGGTATACTGGAAACATCTGGTTGGTAGCAGGTCTCAAATAAATGAATTCATGGAACGTATACTTCTAGAGCAGCTTATGGTAGAGCCCAAAGGGAACAGGCCATTCTGGATTTGCAGATATCTAATGAGGCAGACCTAATCAGGGAGCTTAAGTTGAAGGAACCCCTAGCAGCTGTGACCATAATATGATAGAATTCACCCTGTAGTTCAAGAAGGACAAGCTGGAATCAGATGTAATGGCATTATAATTGAATAAAAGTAATTCCAAAGATATGAGGGAGGAACTAGCCACAGTTGAATGGAAGGGAGGCCGAGCAGGAAGGACAGTGGAATGGCAATAGCAGCAGTTTCTAGAGGTAACTCAGGAGGCATAGCTGAAATTCATCCCAAGGAAGAAGAGACATGCATCCATTGCTGGCAAGAGAAGCCAGGGAGAACATAAGGGAAAAAGCACAAATGTGGTGACAATTATTGGGAAGCCAAAGGATTGGAAACCCTTTAAAAACTCACAGACAGAGGATGACTAAAAACAGAATAAGGGAGGAGAAGATGAACTATGACAGTAAGCTACCTAGTAATGTGAAAGAAGATTGTAAGAGTTTTTTTGAGTTATCTAAAAGGTGAGTGAGAGGCAAGAGTGGACATTGGTAAATGAGACTGGAGAAATAGTAATAAGGAATAAAGAAGTGGTGGAGGAACTGAATAGGTACTTTGCATCATTTTCCACTGTAGAAAATACCAGCAGCACACCAGAACTTCAAGAGAGTCAAGGAGCAGAGGTGAGTGTCGTCGCCACCATTAAGGAGAAGTTGCTTGGAAAGCTGAAAGGTCTGAAGGTGAATAAATAACCCAGATCAGATGAGTTACACCCCAGGAATCTGAAGGAGAGAGCCATGGAGAATATAGAGGCATTGGTGGTGATCTTTCAAGAATTACTGGATTCAGGAGTGTCCCAGGAGACTGGAAAATGGCTAATGTAACAGCCGATTTAACAAAACAGGGAGGCAGAAGGAGCAACCTAGAACATAGAACATAGAACATTACAGCACAGTACAGGCCCTTCGGCCCTCGATGTTGTGCCGACCTGTCATACCGATCTCAAGCCCATCCAACCTACACTATTCCATGTACGTCCATATGCCTACCCAATGACGACTTAAATGTACCTAAAGGTGGTGAATCTACTACCGTTGCATATAGGGGAGTTAGCCTGACCTTGGTTGTTGGAAAGATTTTAGAGCCCATTATTAAGGATGAGATTGTGAAGTGCTTGGTAAAACAGGGCTGGGTCAGTATGGTTTCAACAAAGGGAAGTCAAGCCTGCCAAATCTGTTCAAATTCTTTGGTGAGGTTACAAGCAAGTTAGATAAGGGACAGCCAGTGAATCTGAGCTTTTGGAATTCCAGGAAGCCTTTGACAAGGTGCCACGCTAGAGGATGCTAAATAAGATACGTGCCCATGCTGTTAGGGGCATGGATAGATGATTGAATGATTAGCAGGAAGTGGAGGGTGAGGATAAAGGGATCTTTTTCAGAATAGCAGCAGTTAACTAGTAGAGTTTGCAGGGGTTTGTATTAGGACCACAATTATTCACGTTGTCCAATACCCATCTGGATGAAGGAACTGAGCATATTGTTGCTAAGTTTGTAGATGACACAAAGATAGGAGAAACAGTTTTGAGGGGTCAGAGAGGCTGGAGAAGGGCTTGGACAAGCTAGGAGAATGGGCAAAGAAGTGGCAGACAGAATACAATGTGGGAGAATGTGAGATTATGCACTTCACTAGGAAGAATAGGGGCATTGTCTATTTTCTAAATGGGAAAGGCTACGGAAATCTGAAGCTCAAAGGCACCTTTGAGTCCAAGTCTTTAAGTTAACAGGCAGGTTCACTTGGCAGGTAGGAAGGCAAATGCAATGTTAGCATTCGTTTCAAGAGGGCAAGAATACAAGAGCAGGAATATACTACTGAGTTTGTATAAGTCTCTGGTCTGATGCATTGGAATATTGTGAGCAGTTTTAGGCTCTTTTTCTAAGGCAGGTTGTGCTGGTAGTGGAAGGGAACCAGAGAAGATTTACAAGAATGATCCCAGGGATGAAGGACTTAGAAAGGATACGTTGAGGACTTTGTGTCTGCACTCAATAGAGTTTAGAAGAATGAGGGTGGGAGACTTGACTGAAACTTACTGTATACTGAGAGCCCTGGATAGAGTGGGCATGTAGAAGATATTTCCACTAGTAGGAGAGACAAGGAGCTTAGGGCACAGCCTCAAGGTGAAGGGATAGTCCTTTACAAATGAGCCAAAGAGGAATTTCTTCAACCAGAAGGTGGTTAATGTGTGGACCCTCTTGCCATAGTGGAGTATGGAGGCTAAGTCATTGGGTGTATTTAGGAACAGATCAGTTCTAATGAGTGAGGGCATCAAGGATTATGAAGAGAAGACAGGAGAATGAGACAAGAAACATATCAGCCATGAGCGAATGGTAATACGCATTTGATGGGTTGAATTACCTATTTCTGATCCAAAGAATTGTGCTGTTACAATCTTATGGAGCCTGTCAAAAGTAAGTTGCAGCATTACTGCAAGACTGAGTTAGGATTGACCTGGTCCAAAGAGCCATTGCACAGTTCAGTTTTCTACATAATCTCACACAGGAATTAGGTGGTGTTTATGAACTTTTTTCGGCATCCATATTGCTGTAACACCTTCTGAAGCGCAGCTCAATTTACTACTGAACGTCTTTTGTGAGATTGAAGCAAACCAAAAGGATATTCTCTGCACTTTTCCTGAATTTGATGTCCTAAAATAACATTAATTGTTGTTTTGGCTGGTCAGAAGATACACTTGGAACTCTGAAAGGATCTCCTCTACAACCAGCAAGAGGCGACTAAAAAAAACCTAGCTAGGAAATTGACAACCTTGCAGCAAAACAATGTCCTGTTAATTGTGACAGTTCAATCTACTCCTTTTGTGAAGGATTTGATCGTTACGACATCCACTTGGAAAATTTACTTTCTGCCAGAACTTTACAAAACAGTCTTGTATCGAAGAGGTTAGTATGTCTTCTACATGTTCCACTGTTTCTATAAGGATATTGTCAGAACCAAAAGCTTTGTTGTTTTCATCTTTCCACCTGGTTAACAACAGCTATCACTTTGCAAGGTTGTTGTCTAACTCACTTCTGATTGTGTGCTGTGAGATGTTCTTCAGCATGTTCATGTCCATTGTGGAGGTTTTGCATGAATAATTCTACAAAATGCTCTTTCCAGAAGTTTTTTTGACTTTGAGGTCTTTGGACCTCTGTAACATTGGCCCATGTGTTGAGGAAGCAAAGTTCTCTATGTTGACAGCAGCGTGCACCATCAACAGCATACATTGCGGAATCCTAACAAGGCTTATTTGACTGTATTTCACAGCCTTTACCACCTTGGAGGTCAAAGGCAACAGGTACTTGAAAACACCACCTGCTTCAAAATTCCTTCCAGGTCCAACATCAATCTTGCATTGGAAATATAATCACTGTTTCTTCATCATGCCTGGATTAAATTTTAGATTTGCCTACCTAACAGTATTGTAAGATGACCTTTAGCATGATTTCAAAAGGACAATCAGGAAATTTCTCAAGCAATCAGGGATGGGCAAAACATGTTGACCTTGCCAGTGTCAGCCAGATCCCATGAATGACTAAATAAACATACCTTTGGTATGGGACGAAGTCTCACTCTGTGGTTTTCCTCACCCAGACTCAGTGTCATTAAACTTGTTCTCTCATCTTCTATGTTCAGAAATCGAACCTTTATGTAACGGAACCTTTATGGATATTTGCAACCAGAATCAGCAAGTGGTCAGCCTCAGGAAGAGGTTACAGGGACAAGCGTGTTTATCATTGGAGAAGCTGAAGAACAAAGGCCTGAGAGAAGGACCTGAAACAGTTATGAAAGGAGCTGATGTGTGAATGAAGAAAATAGTAGAAAAGAACCTAACATGGCCAGGAATAGCCCTTTGAGTGACCACATAGCAGAGGGAAGTGGGCTTCTAACAAATGTGGCAGAGTAGAGCAGAAGTAGCATCTTACATCACTACTCGACAGAAATAGAAACAGCATCTAAATCATTTCAAAAGCTACAGAAAAGAAAAACAGTGTGATAGGTATGGATAATAGTGTGCAGAAAATAACAAGTGTGATGGGAAGGCTCAAAAGCACATTTACTTTATGAAAGCCACCAATCACAGCATGCTAACTAAATGCTAGCATAATATTTTCCCATTAGTATTACAAAATATCACCCCAAAATCATAAAACATGAAGTATGATATATATAGAAAGGTGTGTATGATGACCGACACCCTTTTTTAGTAAATTGCACATACCATTTCTCGTGGTCAGATAGTAAATGTATGTAAACTTGGAAAATGCATTGTGAAATTGATTGAGCAGAATTGAGCAGGAAATGCCGATAGAGCAGAAGACAATGATACATTTTGATGTAAAAATGTGACACAGAAATTTTATTCGGAAATAGGTCTTATGGAGAGTTAGTGTACAACTATTTGAAAAGTTTACGGATATTCATTTCTAGTCTTTAACCAACCACTTCTCTTGCCAGTTGGCTCACAGCTAACCAAAACCCCTTTCAAATTGTGAGTTACCCTGGTTCCCATCCAGCTTTTTATACATAGTTGTTTTCTGCAAAAAAAAATACAAGCACTCTGTTCTTCTTGCCAGTAAGTTGAATTTCCAACATTCAAAGTGAACAGATGGGAGAGTTAGCTTTTTCTTACACTAGGAATTTAAAGGTGGTACAGCAGCCACCTGAGCACTTTTGAAACTTCCATGTCAAGTTTTAAAAAGTCAGCATTGCACCTGTTGTAGTTATGATGCAGTTATCGTGATAATGATGCCTGCCCTCCTCTGCCAAAAGCCCTGATAACAAGTTCTGAATTCTGATCAATATACAGCTCCTGGCTACAGTTAGTTCTGGTGAAATAGACAAGGTCGTGCCACATTGATAGCTAACCTAACCAGGGCGTCAGGGATTGGGGCAGCACCAAAGCATGATGGTTAGCACTACTGTGTCACAGTGCCAGGGACACAAGTTTGATTCCAACCTGTCTGTGTGGGCCCCCTGTGTCTGTGTGGGTTTCCTCCCACTGTCCAAAGATGTGCAGGTTAGATGGATTGGCCATGCTAAGTTGCCCCATTGTGTGCAGCTAGGTGGATTAGTGACAATATATTTGGAGTTACAGGAAATGGGTGAGATGCTGTTTGGAGAGTTGATGCAGACTCAATGGGCTGAATGGCCTCTATCTGTAGGGATTCTATGATATTTAAGCACTTTCTAAAATAGAGAAGAAGCTGTATTGTGCATACAAACATATCAAACCGAACAAGAGTATTTCGTCTTAACTTGAACGTTTTCAGCAGCACCAATAACCTTAAAATATCAGAATAGCTAGCATTTACATTCCGTAAATATAATGGAGCTTAAATTACTTTGTTTCCCAAAGCAAGTATGATTCCAGCATTAGAAGCAGAGGTCTCTATGGTAGAGGAAGTTTGATTGTGAGTCACATCATCACAAATCAGGTAAGCTATAGACACAAATCAGGTGCTGCACCATAAATTGTCTGTTGCACCTAAAAGTTTCAGTCCTCACCGAGGCCTAGATGTGATCCCAGGGAGGGTGACTCACAAACGGGGGTGAAATGCAAGCACGATTCAGCTGTTCTGAGAAACCAGAAGGAGCACCTCTGCTTTGGCCAACACAACAATGCTTTGAAACTTGCAAGACCTGAAGGCATCTCCGGCTAGGACAGGGAAATCTGGGAGTTGGATATGTTCTGAAGCCTCATTTCAATATTAAATTTCAGTTCAGGCAGTTCCCAGGGTCACCTAAAAAAAGAGCACTGACTAATTCAGCAGTGGCACTAACTCCCATTCAGGTCAAACGTCAGTCACCATTTTATGAAATTGATTGTTGCTGCACCCATGTTAGACCCTTAAAACAGGTGCAGGCGTACAAATTTAGATCCCAGTGAGCGGGCATACTCAAAGAACATTCAGAGTTCGAGAGGTCATAGTTTTAGGAAAAGGGACAGTGCGGATAAAGCAGAGAGGGGGAAGAAATTATTTCTCTCAAAGGATCGCAAATCTGTGGAATTCACTATCTGAGAGTGTGGTGGATGGTGCGAAATTGAATAAAGGCAAGAAGGAGATAGATTTTTAATTAGTAATGGGCTTAAAGTTTACGGAGTGTGGACTGGAAAGTGGAGTTAAGGGCAATGTGAGCTCAGCCATGATTGTATTTAAGGCACAGCAGGCTCAAGGGACAGAATTGCCTGTTCCTGCCCCTAGTTTTTATGAGAATCAGCACCACATTGGTGACATATTCAAAGGGGTGTCCCTATCACCCCCAACTAGAAGCTGAATTTATCCTTATAGCAGTTATAAGAATGTAATTCTTAAACAACCCGTTAGTCCAACTGATGAGTAATGTATTTGTGGTTCCATTACGTCAATCATGAAGGTATTGTGTAAATATCATTAGCCATAGTTAATCTAGCATCTATCTATATTACCCATTACAAAGTGCATGTTAGGTGATTTACGTAACAGTTCTATAGCACAGCTCTTGGCTTTTGTCTTCCAACTGAGTTAATATGAAGCACGAAAGATATACGAAAGAAAAATGGGATATAAATTCAAGAAACAATTAGACAATATTTGGCAGTAAGGAAAACTCAGACTGATCACTTTTCCCTCGATTATTATAATTGTAATAATTGAGGAAAAACAAATGCCAAACAATCCTGTGGCTGTGATTTTTTTTAATAAATTGAATAATTAACCCTGCCATAGCAGATAGCACAGTTCAGGAGAATAGGTTGTGGTAAACCCCTGGTGGTTAATAATCATTGTGAACTGTATTGACAGTTCAGGCTTTGCTGGGTCACAGGAGGTTGTGATCAAAAAGCGTGGAAAAAGTTCTCATTATACTTTCCAGACATTAATTTGGGTATTTTTATACTTGTATCCTATTAAGTACCTTAAGTGCTTTTTGATAATTGTGCTTTGTAGTTTTACAGCACTTCAGTCTATTCCCAGTTCAATTTCCTCTCTTATCGGTTGTTTGAAATATTGATTTCTGACAGATGAAAGCAAACAATATAATCTCACATGCACACTATAAGTGACTATGTTGAGGTAAAGCAATGCATCAGGGAATGGTCATATTTGAAATGTTTTTGTTTTATTACATTTTGTCAACAGAATTTACATAATGTAGCTGTTATTTATGTAAAGAGCCAGGCTCCTGACAGCTAGCTGATATTACCTATTCCTGATATGCTTTTGCGTTTAGTAAGATAAAAGAAGAAACCCCCAGATAATTACAATGATTGCAACAGCTTAAACCGCTGTCAGCTGACTTCAAGCAACTGCGATTTATCTTCGTGAGCTGGTAGAGCCAACTGTCAGTTAACCCTCTCAGTGCCAACCATAAAATAGAAGCCCTAACGTTTTACTTAGAAAGACCAAATGCAGTTCGAACTGTATTGAATTACCTGTCTGATACATGAAACTGTCCATCCAACAGTGGAGAGGACATCAAGAGGAATTTAAATCAGATTCTTAACATCAGTGGAGCTGATGTGAGACCAACATGGACACATTGGTTTTAATTTATATTTAACTTCAGTAAAAATTCATTTGTGCTCAACTGTCAATTCAGGTTTACTGCTTGAGGAACTGCACTCTTACTCTTCATTCAGAGGTATAGGATGACAGACTAAAACCTACCCCAACAATCTGTCTTCGAGATAGTCATTTTTACTAGGTTCAGAATTTTTTTTTGTTTCGGTAGCTCTTCAATATCTGTCACTGATTTACACACTTTTATTATCTTGGCTCTTGATCAAAAAATTATGTTTCATCAATTATCTCCAGCACATTGCTGGTGTATAATTTTTGGACGATTCTAATTTGTCTTGACTTCAATAACAAAGGCAAATTTACATCTGAAGGTTTGACCACTTTATTTACTGAAAGCTACAACTGATGAAATATAGCACTTGACTTAATCTTCACTTGTGTGTTGCATTTTTTTGCAAATATATTTGATTAAGTATTGTTTTAAAAGCATTGACATATTTAAAATAAAACTAAATATATCTTTAATTCTTTTTATCTCTCTGGACAACAAGCAGTTGATTGCTCAAATGCAAGTTATTTTTTTAAATTTAGTATAGTGCTTTTCTAAATTGGGGGAATGTTGTTTTTAAAATGAATGGATCATTTAAAAATAAACTAGAGCATGTCAGAAAGCAAAATCATGTGGCAACTCATTGGTTAAGCAGCCAAAGCAGAGGTCTTGGTTTAAAACCGGGATTAATTTGAATTATCAAATATCTTCTTGGGTTTTCTTTGCTTTTGTAGTTGACCTAGGGAGGGCTTTTCCAATGAACTGGCTTTTTTCACTCTGTACGTTTAATTTCAGATTTACAGCAAAATGTAGACTGCAGAGACAGACACTATTGACTTTCTTTGACACATGTAATCCTTTACTTCATTCCAGTCACTCCCACTGTACAATCAATCGTACCATCAAATGCTTGGGAATGGACTCCACTATAGTGATTGCAATTAAATATTCAATTCTTATATTAATGATGCCTTTTATTCACACAAAAATGTTTTCTGTTTTCTTTCAAAAATTGCATTTGGAGCTGAATAATCAACATTTAGTTTGTGCATTGTAGTATCATAAAGTGTAATTTCTTGACAATAGTTGAAAAGGATTATTAGAATTTAATTTCTCTCTAAGGTTTCCTTGGGCTTTTCAAAATTAGTGTGGGCTTCATGTGATGCTCTATAAATATAGACTCAAAAATCCAAAACTATCATATTCAATATATCTGCAAGTGAAAATAATTAATGTACATTTTAAAATCTGAGTTTTATTGCAATATCTGAAATGTTGAAAATAAAGATTATAAAAGTACCTGAGAAACACAATCTCACAAAAGACGATTGGATTTAAAATTAGATAGCCCTACTCTGATTGGCATTTCTTTGATCTGTAATTTTCGAATTGATCCTAGTTAACTATTTGTCTTCCCACAACATGCTCCATTAAAGATACTTCTGCTTCAAACAAATGGCAGACACTGAAAGCTATGCTTCAACATATTCATATATTCATTGATTCCTTTGCCGAACAAGAATCTGTCTACCTCCTCCTTAAAAATATTCAATGGCCTCCCCTTCACCACTTTCTGAGGCAGAGGGTTATGAAATCTCACAATCTTCTGAGTGAAAATATTTTTCCTCATCTCTGTTTTGAAAGGGTGATCACAGCCCACAAGCAGCAACATTCATTCCCCATTCACCTCATCAAGATTATTCAGGATCTTATATACTTCAATCAAGGTTTTCCTCATTTTTCTATTCTCCAGTGGAAACAAACCTAATCTATCCCCAATGCTTCTAGAGATGGGAACCCACTAATTTGAGCATACAAATGAAAGCATCAGATTCTTGATGAAAAAAAACTCACATGATTTTCTAGCAAGTGTTAAATCTGACTTCAGTGGCCACCAGCTTATTATCATCCAGTTGCATTTCATTAACATCCTAACTTGCACTGTGCACATTAGAGCTTTCCATTCTCCTCCAATCCAAACTTCGCCGCTTTACCTCATCAACTGCTTGTTGCACCCATGACGCATCTGCTTCTTCTGCACAAAATCTTTGCGTGCCCAGGGACCATCAAGCCCTCCATCCTCCTCAACCGTTCCTTTACCCATTTCAGCAAAGCCGTTGAAGCATGTGCATGTGACTGTTGGCCAGAGAATAACCAAGAGACTGAATGCCATGAAATTGGCTTCTAGCATTCATTAAAGGGGCTGAATGGTGTTTTGATGAGTATTACTTCAGCACCTCACACTGATCAGGACTAAACAGTATAAGTTTGTGAGAAATGCTGGTTAAAACTATGCTAAATTTTCATGGTTCACTTATAGCCAGAGGGTTGAAGAGAAATTTTTGGACACATTGAGAGATTTTTTAGGACACTTCATCAACAGCATATTAGAAAATTCCCTGAAAATAATGTATTCCATATTGGACACATCATAGGCATCACCAGCAGAAACAGATTGCTTGATAATGGAAATCTTGCTAGAGGCCTCCCTTGGGCTAGAGGATGAGTAGGAAAAGGAACTGAGAACAGGAGGGCAGTACTAGCTGCCATAGGAGATGGAGACAGAAGGCTAAAGTGGATTTCTCCACCTATGTGGGCAGTAGAAATCTCTCTCCCTCGAGACAAGCTTCACCAGCGCTTCAAGTGCCAAATTTGGAAACACATGCACCTCTCCCTCTGTCCCTGAACCATCCTGAAATGTTTGTGGAGTGCCAACAGGGAATGTCCCACATTTGATGGAATTGGGTTATGTAAATACTGTATATACCATGCTACAGAAGTCACCTCTAACTAACACTTAAACTGTATTTGCCTGCTTTAGTGTCTCCAGGCGAATTTAAATTATGGTAATTACCAATTAGTTCCAAAAGTGCAGATTTAAATCAGATTTTTCAAACGTTAGTGGATTAGTAACATAACATTGATTTTTGTCATCTATTCAATGAAATGTACCAAACACAGAGAATGCTGAAGAAGCTCAACTGGTCTAGAATTAATACTGATCCTGAAGGAGAATCATAACTGGGTCGAAATGTTCACTCTGTTTTTCTCTCCACAGATGCCGCCAAACCTGTTGAATTTCTCCAGCATGCTCTGTGTTTGTTTCTGATTTCCAGTAACCACAGTATTTCGTTTTTAATGTCATGTACTGTGCTAGCTTTAGCAATCTGATCAGTTGAAGAGTAATACACTTGGTAGTCTAGTTAACTTATCCTACAATTTCCCTGCAGAGATAGGCATGTTCGATCAGGTGCCCAACGACAGCAAGTACAGAGCTAATGAAAAATCTGCAGGAATTTCATGAATGTCAAACATTGTTCATTCACTGCTGACCACAAAGCCTGAGCCAATATATATATGAAGCCATTGCACATTTTGACTGCTTGCTGCCTGTTGGAGGATGGAAGTGATACATCCGGGTTTGCTGGCATGAGTATACTGTTACTAAGAGTAATGAGGGTCAAGTGTTTGAAGCAAAAAACAAATATTGCAGATGGCAGAAATCTGAAATATAAACTCAAAATGCTGGAAATACTCAGCTGTATCAGGCAGCATCCGTGAAGATAGAAACAGAGTTAACATTGCAAATCAATAACGTTTCCCCAGAACTGACAAAAGTCATAAATGTATCAGATTTTGAGTAAGTGAAAAAAGAAAGGTTGGGGAAGAAGGTATCAAACAGGATGGCCTGTGATATGGGAAACAGAAGGAGAGGTTAAATAACAAAGGTTTCGGGTTTCCAGGCCAACACGAGTGATAAAGGGACAAGTAAAGAAACAAACAGAACGTTGAGAAGAACAGTAAATGATGGCTGAATGGCAGCCATCCAAATGCAAAACATAGCAAATAAGAAAGAAAAAGAAGCAAAGAGACAGGAAAAGCGAAATGGGAGATAAGGTTATGATGTAAAGTAATTGAAGTAAGTGTTGAGTGTGGAAAGCTGTAAAGTACCGAGGCAAAGGATGAGATCTGTTTCTTACAACTTGCATTAAGCTTCATTGAAATACTGTAGCAGGCCTAAAAAAGAAAGGTCCGTCTCCAAGGCTCTGACTTATGGTCTCTCCTCATGCCTGACCCTCTAATTTGCACTCTCTCCCATTCAAGATCCTGATTTGATCTGATCTGATCTGATCTGATGCTGCAGCTCTGACGTGAGTGAATGCTCTAGAGATTGAGAGAGGTCAGTGCACATTCAGTGGTCATTAAAAAAATCCTGGATTTTAACAGCCTGAGCCACCTGCAGCATTGCAATTTGCAATCTCATAACTCTGGAGTTTTATAAGGGAACCCTATGTCAAGGAGTTCCAGCAAATGACAGCAACTTAGCTGAGGGAGCGACCATTGAAGGTGGAACACGTAAACAATAGGCAGGTATTGGGGGAGTTTGATAAGGATAGGATGTTGGGAATGTGGGTCATGACATTTGACAAACTCTGTTTCAAAATATTTGAAGGAATCTAACTCAGATGGCACTAAAATACGTGGAAACATATATTGTAATGAAGAAGTAAGAAATTTACAAATGGAAATAGATAAATTAGGTGAATAGACCAAAATGTGACAGATGGGCTTTAACATGAAAAAGTATGAATTTATTCATTTTGGTTGGAAAAATAAAAAGGCACTTATTAACTAAATGGAGGAAATCTTCAAAATACTTCAGTGCAGGGGGATCCGGTATCCTCTTGCATGAATTAATGAATGCTAGTATGTAGATGCAGCAGGTGATAATAACACCAAATGGAATATTGGTGATTATTGCTAAAGGAATGGAGTATAAAAGTAGTAAAACTATGTTGCAACTGTGTGAGGCATTGGTGAGACTGAATCTGGTGTTTGCAAACAGTTTTGGGCCCTTACTTGAATAAGCATGCCATTGCTTTGGAGGCAATTCAGCGAAGAGTCACTCGATCAATTCAAGAGATGAGAGGTTTGTTTTATGATGAAAGATTGAGCAGTTGAGCCCTGTACCAACTTGTGTTTAGAAGAATAAGACAAAACCTAATTGAGGTATATCAGATGCTAATGAGGATTGACAAAGTCGACATAGAGAGGGCATCTGTCTTTGTGGAAAGAGGGATCACAGTGTTAGGATAAGGGGTGGAAGATTAAAAATAAAAGATGAGAATAAATTACTTCTCATAAAGGGTTGTGAGTCTGTGGAATGTGGTGCTCACTGGGACACTGAGTAACTTTAATGAGGAGATAGACAAATTTTTAATTTGTAATGAGTTGAAGGGTTATGGAGAGCAGGCAGGAAAGCAGAGTTGAGGCCAAAATGAGATCAACCATGATCATCTTAAACAGCAGAGCGGGCTCAAATGGCAGAATTGCCTACTCCTGCTCCTAGCTTTTATTTTCTAACTCTAGTATTAACCTAAAATGTCTCTTTTTAATTATTGGCTATATCAATGTTTCCTTGGCCACAGTGAAATAGTAAAAGCAACAAAAAAAATAATTCCAAACCACAAGTACAAACTATATTACATGTAAATACTAACTTGCATTATGCATCCCATGTACCTGATTGCCCTGCAAGAGAGAGGCGTGTCAGTGAGTGTTTTATAATATGTTTTGGTGATTGTCTTGTCATTAGTGAAAAACTGGCAGCACATTAAGTTTACAGCTTGTAGCAATGATCAGTGTGTGAGGCTGAGGCATGCCTATGAGTGTGAGGCATGAGTTGTGATTAATGGGATGTTTGCAAGACAAGGGATGGATTTGTTTTGCATGAAAAATGTGTGAAGAAAGTGATGAAGTTGGTAGGATATGTCATTTGAAGATGAGCTCAGTGATTTTAATTATTTGTTTGACGTCATTGATTATTTTGCATTTCTCAGGAATGTCTGGTGAAATTGACCACCACAATTATCTGCTCCCATTGTTTTTGCATAGCTTTTATGCAGGGAGTCTCTTGGATTGGGGTGGATAGAGGCCTCTGCCTGTCTTCCTGAATCCCTCTACCAAGGAAGGAATGCAGTGTCAGAGAATTTTGGACTACACGTTCTCTGTCTTTGTGCCATAATTCACCCTTCATCCTGCACAGATACAATTGTGCAAACAGTTTGAACACTGCTACATTCAGAAAGCACCTCATCTTTAAGAAGTACAGACCGGCTTAAGTAATTCAGTCTAGTTTTAACTGTTCTAGCCTCACACAAATTTGATCTCCCAGCTAAAGTATGCACCAACATTTTGAACATGGAATTTAGCGCAAAGGCCATGTTGCGGTCTGTTGAATCTAATTCCCATTGAGTTTACAGCCAGTGAAGTTATTTAATGCTTTGAAAGTAGCAGAGATGTGAAGTGGTTGTTAAGGATGGTTGTCTGTGTTTTCACCAAAATATAAGGCAATTGCTTGAGTTTAATTCTTCTCATGTACATTGCATGCCTAAGACCGCTCTAAATCATAAAAGATCATAGTATAGAATCCCTCCAGTATGGAAACAGGGCCTTCAGTCCAACAAGTCCACACTGACCCACAGAGCGTTGCACCCAAATCATTCCCTGCTAAGCCCACCTACACATCCCTGAACACTATGGGCAATTTTGCATGGCCAATCCATCTAGTCTGCATATCTTTGGACTTTGGGAGGAAACCAAACCTCCTGGAAGAAACCCACACACACGCACAAGGAGAATGTGCAAACCCCATGCACACAGTGGCCCAAGGATGGAATTGAACTCAAGTTCCTGGCGCTATGACGCAGCAATGCTAACCACAGAGCCACTGTGCTGCACAAAATTGTTGCCATAGCCTCAATGGCAAAGACAAAGAAGAGGAGAGAAAAAACGAAACATATGGTATTCAATTGTTTTTGTTCCTCAATGAGAATAAAATGCATTTCCTGATATTTTCTTTTTAGTAGCTGACATTGGCCATTTAACCCATTGTTTTACAGAAGAGTAAACTGTTTTAGACCAGACATTTATCAGAAACCCTGGAAAATTACTTCCAAAGCCATAGTTGCTGATTGGAGTGTAGTTGAGTTATACAGACTCAAAGCGTATTAGGTTAATTCTTTAATTGGTTATTTGATTACAGCCGGGGTGGCAGCAGAGATGCTTGCTCCCCTGGGGAGGGATTAACCATTGACAACTATCCAGTGAGTTCTGCTGGAAGCTGTGTTTGGGGATTGAGAATAAGGACACTTTCAATCTTGGCCATGATACTCCCACATCCAAACCATTTATTAATACATGTTATCTAAGGTTATCCTTAATGAGTGGCCATTTATGTCAGATACCAAAATGCAGCCCATGTATTCCCTGATGCAGCAACAGTCAATTCCTTTCAAGGGCTGAAATCCTGGCAAATGTATCTAAGGTACTATTCAGTGTTTAATGGATCCCTTTTGATGGACTTAAATGCCAAAATTATTTCAAATAGTTTAATCTGAATGAATTTAATGCAGGTCACACAAGATTAACAAAAAAACCTTTGTCAGCATACTCAAATTAATCTGTATTGATCAAGATACTGTACAGATGGAACTGCTGCATTGAAAACTTGTATGAAGAGGCCAATTTATTTTTGTGAGGATGTCATTCCAATGTAAAGATTGACTCTGTTTGGGTATGTACAAATGAAGAACTCTAATTATATGTAGGACAGGGTCACCAATCAATAGTCTGCAATATCTGGTCTGCCTTGTCACCCAGCTACCATGGAGTTCATATGCTGAAATTGCATCATTGTATTCAGCAGTCTTAAGTAATAGATAGCCAAAGAACCCAGTGAGGCATGGCATTGTATAGGTGTTCACAGATCACCTTCATTCAGCGATTTTCATTGCAGATCTGATTTCATCAACACTTAGAGCCCAAGGGAACAGTGTCAGGGAGAAAAAAGCTTTTATTACAATCTAATGATTAGTGCTTACATTTTCCCCTCTATGATATAGTGTTAAATGTTCCCGCATCTCAGAGTCTGCCAGATAGCTGCGGCAGATGGTGTGTTCATATTGCAGAGCTGGAGTAAAATGATTCTGAGGATGTTGCAATGCGTAGCTAATAACTTCTTATTCACATAACAGTGAATGGACATCCAGTTAATCTAACCACTAGTTATAGTGAACACAATGTCAGGTCACTTGCATTTAGTTACCTAATCCAATTTCTTTCATTCGAATATGACCTAAATTCTTCTAATTTTAAAATGAAGTGCAATTATAGGAAGAAGATTGAAATAAGATATGAATGTATGAGCTTAGTTTTTTACAGAGTATGACATGCAAATAAATTAGGGTTGGAGTTGATTTCACCACATAACAACTATTTATTCTTGTTGGATAAATCTGTTATTTCATACAGGTCTGCAAATGTTTGACATAATTATTTAGTAAAAATGTCACAAGTGGTAATATAGAATAATGTGGAAACCATTGTGCCCAGGACATCTCTTTAACTATTTTTACCTAATTTCAACTTTTAAGTTCCAGAGAAGTTCTAAATAAACATGTCATTGAGCAAATTAATGAATTCAATCTGCAAAATCCTGCAATGTGACATGATGAATATTAATTTTAAACAAATATCAGTCAAAAATGAGTGCTGGACATTGATTCATGTCTAATCAGTGTGGAGCTGTGAATGTGAATATAAATGAAGGTAGATTTGTACTTATATAGCACTTTTCACAACCTCAGGCTGCCCCAAAGAATGAAATGCTTTTGAAGTATTACCACTGTTGTAAAGTAGAAAACACCTCAGCTATTTTGCACATAGCAAGTCCTCATGAACAGCAATGCAATAAAGATCAGATAATTTATTTTACTGTGATGTTGATTGTGGGCTGATTGCCACAGCAGCAGGAATAACTCTCCTACTGTTCTTCAAAATACAGTGATCTTATGTGTGCACCTGCCAATGCAGAAAGGGCCTGAGTTAATGTTTCATCTAAATGATGGCAACCCCCAACAGTGCAGGGCACCATCAATACTGCAGTGGAATATTAGCCATGATATTTGTGCTTGGGTTTTTTGAAATGAGACTTGAACTCCTAACCTCTTGTCTCAACTGAGCCACAGCTGACACTGTTTCATAGATAGTAGGAACTGCTGATGCTGGAGAATCTGAGATAACAAGGTGTAGAGGTGGATGAACACAGCAGGCCAAACAGCATCAGAGGAGCAGGAAAGCTGACGTTTCGGGCCTAGACCCTTCTGAGTCTAAGTCCAAAACATAGCTTTCCTGTTCCTCTGATGCTGCTTGGGCTGCTGTGTTCATCTAGCTCTCCAACTTGTTATCTCACAACTGACACTTCCTTCTTTCCATCATGCATACATCATTCACATCTTCATGTACATCATTACATACACGAAGTATGTGAAGAATACAATAGACAACATTATATAATCACTTTGTGAGATGCTTGGAGGTAAGGTGAGTGTTAACATTAGTCGTGTTTTATTTTATGTTGATGGGATACAGAAGGATGTTTTGAATTCAGTTCCACATTCTCATCCACTAAATATCTGATTTCACTGTATATGTTACCAGCAGTAACCTGACTTGGTCAAAAAGAAGAGAAGACAGTGGCATTTAGTCGTCAATTATTTCTTGCAGGATGTTCTTTCTGGTAGCTAACACTGGTGTTTGAAGAAGCTTTATCTTCATAACTGCCTCACCTGCATTGAAATCTCCTATTCATCTAAAAAAACTCCGGTAATGTAGCGAATCAGGCTGCTGTCCCCATATGGATTTCTCTCGAAGTTGGGCCCATTTTTATCTACCTGCAGACCAACACTCTTCATTTCACTCGAAGTAACAGCTTCCAGTAAGATATTGAGTACTTAATGAGCCAAGGAAGTGGGACACAACACAGCAAGCCTTTGACGCTGAAATCTGGGATGGGCTGCCTCATGTTGCCATTGACATTGTTAAAGGCAGCCAGACGTTAGATCAGAAATCCCAAACAATCAGATCTAAGTACAATGAGCCGTCATGTCATTTTTCAGACATCAGCATGTATGTCAGGAGAATCCCACAAAAATCCATGCGTTGAACTGCATCTACCACTTTACCTGCCCACACCACTAGGCATTCACTACCTGAATGGCTTTTCTCCCATGCTTATTCCCAGTGGTTGGACTATGGGCATCCAGACGATTAGTCCATGCTAATGGGCCAAATATTGCAGTGATTTGCAAATGCCTTTTCTGGGATGGCTGACCAGGGAACAGTCCCTTTCTAATTGCCTGTCATTGGGTATATTGAAAGCATCCATCTTTGACAATAAATCAATCTATTGGGTCAATTTTGAATGTATCTTGCATGGCAAGGAATTCTGATATGGAATCGTGCCCAGAACTTCTGAACCTGAAGCAGCAATATTACCAACAAACCACAAGAATCCTGGGAATTTATTACAGCCCATATATGCACAAACTAAAAGGGATCGGTTAGCTCAGTTAGTTGGGCAGCCCAATGATACTACCTGCACATGATCATTTCCTCACCCCCTGACGTTACTGTTATGAGGCAATAACCTCACCTCTAACCTAAGGTACAGCGACCCTCAGGTTAAAATCATCACTATTTGTGCCTCTGTTTCTATTAAGACAGTAGAACTATGGTGGCTTATAATTTAAGACTATAGTTTTTTGCTTTAGGAGGAGCATGGTTATCATGTGCAACTCTGTAGATAAATACAAAGATGTGCAAAGATTAGCTTTTTCTCTATTTTCAACATCAAGAATGATTTACTCTTTGCATTCGATCCTATCCATCTATCTATCTAGTCCTGTTAAACCCCTGCCCCCACCAGTTACACATTCAGTGGTGGCAACAATAGGTAAGAAAGTGCAGTAATGCCAGGATACAAAAATGGCTAAATTGATCATGCTTCAGGTCAGAGCAAATTTACAATGCTGTTTCCAAGGCTCATGTGATTCTATGACCGTATACCTTCCCTTCAGCAAGGAGGCCTGAACTCAAGTACCACCGGCTCAAAATTTCTGAACAGGTTGAATAGAAATATCTACAATGTTACTCCTTGGGGTTAGTGCTATTTTCATGATATATATTAAAGATTTAAACTTAGGCTTGTAAACTAACATTTCAAAATGTATGGATAATACAAATTTCAAAGTGAAATGAGCATTGAGAAGAATCATAACAGACTTCAAGAAGATGTAGACAAATTGATTGACTGGGTGGGCTGAAATTCAACATAGAGAAGTGCAAAGTGGTACAGGACAGATCACAAGAAACAAAATAATCTAAAGGATATATATCTAAAAAGAGTATAAGAACGTAGGCTATGTGAGCACAAATCATTGAAGGTAATAGAACAGGTTGAGAAAGAAATTCAAAATGCATACTGGACCCTGGACTTTATAATTAGAGGCAGAGAATACAAAAGCAGGAAGTTAATGTGAACCTTTGTAAAGGACAAATTAAGCATCATTTTGAACATTGTGTCAAATTCAGAGAAGAGAATTAGGACTTTAGAAAAGATGGAGAGAAACATTACAAAAATGTTTCCAGGATAAGGGTGAAAGTTGTGTGTCTAAATCAGAAAAGTTTATGTTGTTCTACTCAGATAATAGAGGGAGACTTGAGAAGAGGCTTTATAGGCATGTTCACAATTATGAGGGGTCAAGACAGTGTAGACAGACGGAACTCTTCCCATTAATGGAAGACTTGAGAACCATTATGGCCACATTTAAGGCAGCTGGCAGAAGACAGCTTGAGAAAGAATATTTTTATGCAAGGAGTCATCAGATCTTGAATCCACTGCCTGAGAGTGTGGTGAAGGAAGATTCACTTGTGACTTTCAGAAAGGGAATTAAATAAGTGCACGAAAGGGAAACAAAACATCAGTATTGAGGAAAAAAGGTAGTGAGTGGAATCAATTGGATTGCTCTTGCAGAAAGCTGGCAGAGTCTCAACAGGCCACTTCCTTCTGCAGTGTTACACTGTGTTTCTATAATTTCAAGAAAAGGCTCTAAACTCAATCAGCTTCAAAGTTGGTATTGCAAGTTACTGTTAACTATGACAACCTTCTTCAGGTTGAAGGAGACTCCAAAAGCTTGTGTCTTCAAATAAACCAATTGGACTGTAACCTGGTGTCGTGTGATTTTTGACCTTAACTTTAACTGCAGTGTAATACTTGTCTCTCAAACACACGTCTAATTTGTCAATTTAATTGGATAATTATACTAAAGCAGACTTCTGCGTAATGTTTATTAAACTATTACTGCTTCAATCTTTCTGGCAGAAAGATAAAGGATTAGAATATTTATCAAAGACTTCAATCCAAAATCATCATATCCTCAAAACTCATGCACAGTATGTGGTCCACATTAAGGCTATATGGATCTGACAGAGCAAACTGATGTACATCACCTCCTCTTGTGTCCTCCTCTTCACAGATTTTTTAATGTGGTCTTCCATCCACAGTCCTAACTAATAATTTCCAAGCGTACTTTGTGAAGTCAAGTTCAAGTTACACACAGCTCTGCTTGAAACATTAGCTTTTAATTGGGAGTGAAGCATTCCAACCCTTGCAATTACTAAGATGATGATCTCTTATTTCAACTTCAGAAAAATGTTCACCAATACCTACTTGGCAAAATCATTTTTGAAGCTGTTGTTTGAAATAAACCATGTACAAATTTTGAAAGCTGCAAACTCACTTGAGTGATTGTAAAATGAACTTATTCATAGAAGATAACTCTGGGTTACTTCAACAGACAGTTTACAGAAATAGTACAGGGCATCCCTTAGAAGTATGCAGGGTGTACTAGATCTATTTATCTAGGTTTGACCCATGCTCTTTTGGATTTTAATTATTGTTTCAAAAATAAGTTTATTCATGAAAGGAGTCTTGGATTTAAAAAGAGATGAAGGCAGGATTGAGGGCTCAAATTCAGTAGTGATCCTACTTTCACAGTTTTTGTGAGAGAACACTATGTCATTTTGGATAGTACTTTAAGTTTAAGAGATAGCCAAGTTGCCGTCTAATGCTGCTTTAGCCTGGATTTAGCAGAAGATACCATCTTGGTAAAAGGATTAAGGCCAATACTCAGGGTGACTGCTGTCAAAAGGATTGTTGGGAACTGACAGGCAATTCAATTGCCTGAAAGCCCTCACTAAATAAAGCTCCACACTCTTTTGGTGGATAACAATTCATGTAGCTCTCAGACAACAGCAACCAGCTAAACAGGAACGTTCAAGTCAATGATCAAAATTTCTACCACTGTTAAAGCCAGACTTAGCTTTCAGTGTTCATTTGGTGATTGAGATATTACCATACTGTGATGTTCTTTGAGACATATCTGGAGACTTTTTGAAATAACAATAGTTATTCAGAACACTTTCTAAGGATTTCACTTAACATGAGTGCCCTTGAAACCTTTCTTTTTGGACATTTCATTGGTCTTATCATGAGGAAAAGAGAATGTTTGGCCATGGGCATTTTGCTTGATACCTGTCTTGTTTTATCTGGGGAACTGGAGAAGGAGATTGAATGGATGCAGACAAAGCAGCATTAGAATCATTACAAGGAAAGAGAGGCCGGAAGGTGAAGAGACCATTCAGGAGGAAACTTTCGCCACAATAGATATTCAGAGAACATTATTTCTACACATGAACCTAAGAATTAGAAACATGAATAAGCCATTGAGTCTATGCTGCAATTCAGTAAGATCAGCATTAATTTGATGAGGAATCATCCCAAAATCCTTTCTGTCCCCAGAATTCATCCACTCTCCCATCAACATAACCCTGATTCTCTTGTAGATCTCAAATTTAGCGAATACAGCATTAAAACATTCAATAGCCCAACCTCCACTGCTCTCTGGGGAAGAGAATTCCAAATACTGACAACCCTCTGAGAGAAGAGCTTTGTCTTCATCTTAGTTTTAAATAGTGGGTTCTTCATTTTAAATTGTAACCCCTAGTTCTACTTACCCTATCAGGGAAACATCCTCAAGGAATCAACTACTTCTCAGAAGTGCTGCAAGGCAAATTTATCCCTCTTAGGTAAGGTAGGCAAAATGGTATATAATATTCTAGATGAAGTCTCACTATTAACCTGGACAGTTGTAGCAAGTATTACCTAGTTTTATTCTCCATTCCTCTTTACAATAAGTGCCTACATTCCATTTGCCTTCCTAATTACTTGCAATACCTATTTGCAAACGTTTGGTAATTCCTGCACAACGATATTCCAGTCCCTCAATAATATGTCATTCTGCAATCTCTCTCCATTTCAATTGTACTCTGTTTTTTTATTCTTCCTGACAAAGTTGTCAACCTCACTTTTTACACATTAAACATCACCTGCCAAGTTTTTACCTCTTAATCTAAGTCCATTCACAAATGCTTTGTGCCCTTACTTACCCCATTTATTTTTGTATCATCAACAAATTTGGCTGCAATGCTTTTAGTGCTGACATCCAAACTCTTAATAAAGATTGAAAATATTTCAGGGTCCAGCACTGATCCCTGCTGCATTCCATTCGTTCCCATTTGGTATTTTGAGAATTACCAAAATATCCTGAAACAAACGGCTTTCCTGGTATATTTTCCCAACTAATTTTGATTGTTTTAAATTCTTCCCTCCCTTACACCTCATGGGTTTCACATGACACTTGAAGAAACTGTGCTTCACCAAGGGGGTCATTACAGAGCTATGTGACCTTGTGAAATAAAGGCTCAGATCGAACATCATAGCCAAGATATAATTACCTGGGACAGTCAAAGTCACAGGAGCATTTCATCATTTGTGCTGCTGAACATTCAGGCTTTGACAGGTGACTTCAGCCACATGCCATGATTCTCCATGTACTTATGTAGAAGGGAGGTAATGTGAAGCTGCGCACTCTCTAAGCAATGACAATGTATTATACCCTATTTTCAGAGAAGACCAGAGAGCTATTTACTATGCACATTAGGCCATAGGAGTGCCTCACGTAAACTCAGTGATTTTTTTAACAGGAAAGTGTTTCATTCCCTTAATGTGTGGCTTGTGAGTGCACTTCATCATTCAGGTGAATATCTGTTTTCCAGGAAGTTGTTACAACATGTTTATAATGAGACAGACACTGCTACCACAGATTTGTGAACTTCAATATAATATGCATCTCTTCTGATGTTGTGGGTCATGGTAGCCCTGGCAAGGTGAGAGAAGAATGAAATCTTATGAATACAGGTAGACAGCCAGGGGTATCCTTTGAGAAAGTAAGGTATCCCTTTTAACCTGTTTCTGAGTCACCAAAACATTTATATCCTTACTTAAATAAGAAGACCAAAACTACACACAGATTTGAAATGGTTTTCCAACACCTTATATAATCAAAACATGACATCTTTACAGTTAAGTTCAATCTTTCTTATAATAAAGGGTAGCACACTATTAGCCTTTTTGATTGCATGCCATATCTGCATACAAATCTTTTTGTTTCTCATGCAGTAGAATACCCAATTCCCTCTGCCACTTAGAATTTTCAGTCATTCTCTGTTAAAGTAATACTCTTCTTACTCATTCTTCCCACCCATCCAAACAACTTCACATTTTCCCATATTATACTCCCCATGCCAGACTTTTGCTCAATAATGCAACCTAACTATATCTATCTACAAACTCCTCCCTCTTCACAACATACTTTCCCATCTAGCTTTGTGTTATCTGCAAATTTTACTACCATGCCTTCACTTACTTTATCTAAGTCGTTGAGGTTAGTTGTAAAAGGTTGAGGTGGCAGCACAGACTGTGCAGAACTCCATTAATCAGATCCTGTTCATCAAAGATTCATTTATTCATACTGTCTGTTTTTTTCCAGCCAATCAACCTTCTATCCACTCCAAATGTTAGATCTTACACTGTGAACTCCTATTTTCTGCAATAATCTTTGATGTGGAACTTATAAAAGACTTCCTTTCAAAAGGCTCCCTACTGTCTGCACATGGCATTCTTTCAAAGAAGTGTAATAAATTGGTTAAATATGATTTCACTTTCACAAAGCCATGCTACTTCTTCCCAACTAACTTGAAACTTTTGAAGTCTGCCTCCATAATCTCTTTAAAGTTCAATTTTAATGTCATGCCCGCATCTTAAGATCACAGTCCTCATCAAAGTCCGTGCAAGCATATGTCAGTCAGGAGGTCATAGCAGAGTAAGTCAAGGGCAGCCTCTTGTATCAGTTCAGGGGACGGAACATAGTCAAGCCTCTGGTTGAGGAGATCTCAATGCTGCTGCAGTCTGGGGAGTGGTCACAGTCACTTCTGTGGCTCCAAAGAGGGCAGTCTGGGGTGTTCCCTCTCTTTTTATGGGGTGAGAAGCTTAATATCTGGCACCTATCCACCCTCTGGGCAATAGAGAGAGGGAATAAGAGAGGGGGAATGATTGTGTGAGATGAAAATGGTGACATGACTGTTACTGCTGATGCAGCTGAGCAGTAGGCAGTGAGGTTTGCTGAAGGATGGAGGAAGCAGTACAAAGCCTATGCAGGTTTAATGGTGTGGGAGGTTGTGGGTGTTGAGAGTCAGTGGGGAAGATGCTGCACACAACAGTAAGAGCAACAGACCTTGAGCGTAAGAGCATATGAAATAGGAACAGAAGTAGGCCATTCAGTCCTTTGAGCCTGGTCTACCATTTATTGAATAAAAACCAAAAGAACTGCAGATGCTGTAAAGCAGAAACAAAAACAAAGCTGCTGGAAAAGCTCAGCAGGTCTGGCAGCATCTCTGAAGGAGAAAACAGAGTTAATGTTTCGGGTCTGGTGACCCTTCCTAGGTTCTGAGGAAGGCTCACCGGATCCGAAACATTAACTCTGTTTTCTCCTTAACAGATCTTGCCAGACCATATGAGCTTTTCCAGCAACTTTGTTTTTGTTCTTGTTTTTCTACCATTTATTGTGCTGCTCTCCACTTTCTACATCCTTGCCTACTCTCCTTAATCATTCAATCCATTATTGATTAAAAATCTGTCTGCTCCTTACATTTACTCAGTGTCCTGGCATCCAGCAGGCTCTGAGCTGGTGAATTCCAAAAATATCACACCCCCTTTGAGAGAAGCAGTTCCTCCTCATCTTTGTGTTAAGTCTGCTATCCCTTTTCTTAAAACCGTAATCTTTCATTCTAGATTGTTGTGCATGAAGAAACATCTGATGTACGTCTACTCTATCAAAAAGTCCTAGCGCTAAAAAATTATACACCATGGAAACAGACACTTCAGTCTAATTAGTCCTTGCTGACCGGATGTTTAAATCTAGTCCCATTTGCCAGCATTTGGCCTATATTCCTCTAAACCCTCCCTATTCATATACCTATCCAGATGCCTTTTAAATATTGTAATTGTACCAGCCTCCACCACTTCCTCTGGCAACTCGTTCCATACATGCACCCACTCTGCGTGAGAAAGTTACCCTCTGGTTCTTTTTAAATCTTTCCCATCTCACCTTAAACCTCTAGTTATAGACTCCCCTACCCTGGGGAACAGGCCTTGAATATTCACCCTACCCATGCCTTTCATGATTTTATAAACCTCTATAACATCACCCCTCAGCCTATGACACTCCAGGGAAAATAGCCCCAGCCTATTCAGCCTCTCCTCATGGGTCAAACCCTCCAATCTTGGCAACATCCTTGTAGATCTTTCCTGAACACTTTCAAGTTTAACAACATCTTTCCTATAGCAGGGAGACCAGAATTGAATGCAGTATTCCAAAAGCGGCCTAACCAATATCCTGTATATTGGCAACATGGTCTCCCAACTCCTACGCTCAATGTCAATCTCCTTTATTAACTGATTTACATCAATTAGATCTCCCCTCATTCTTCTAGACTCCAGAGACTGTAGGCCTAAACTTCTCAATTTCTCTTCATAAGACAAACTTCTCACCACTGGAATCAATCTCGTGAACCTCTTCTGAACGATGTCGACAATTTACAACATCAGATATTTAACTATAAGTAATTTGTTCATTAATTCTGGTATTATAGTTATTTTCAAACTGATATTCATATGCAAACAAATAGAATTATAGGTCTGTGAGTTAAATCTTTTGGCTATTAATAGTTAAAATGCAAATACTGTTTTATTAGTGGTGCCATGACATTTAAATAGTTTTAAACACTGCCGCACCAATGGAGGGATTTTGAATAAGGCATTATACTGGGGCCCTGCCTGCCCTCCGAGGGGGTTGTAAAAAACTTACACCACTTCCAAGAAAGGAGGCATTTATATACTTGTACATCATTAACTTAATGTCAACTCCAAAGTTAAGAGCAAAGAGGGAAAAGATTACAATCTCCATTTATAGGGCATAATATGGTATAGGTGGATCACGAAAAAATCACTATATTCAATATCTATATATTATCTGCCATGATAGCATGGTTTTTATTTGGATAGAAAAGTGGATATTTACTTTCAGTATTGTCACACTTTGCAAGATTCATAGCTTTAACTAATGGTAGTCATTTGAAATGCTCAGGGGAAGATAAATTATCAGCCACTAATTAAATTCTTTCAATACGAAAGAAAGTTGCTGTAAGCTATTTTCTACCAATTTCTTCATTTGCAAGTACAATTAATTACTACAACTCAGATTGGATCTTAACCACTAGACGTTTTCACACATACATATCATTGGCCAGTTGTTAACATATGGATACGCATGTTACGTCAGGTTCTGTGACATTTCCTGGCTGTTGCCGATGTTGATTCTTGTTAAAGGTGGGATATTGGATTTTTTGGTTGCATCCTTATTAAATGTGTAACTGGTTTCTTCCAATTGTGTGCGCATTTGTGGAGAAAAACCTTATCAGCATACATGTATGAGGAGCCAATGTGAAGTATACAGTGACATGAAAGCAATTTATTTGGAAACTGGGGATTTGTATTAATAGGACATTTACAGAATGTTTAAAAAGGGCAAAGTATAATATTTCCACTAGCTCTGATCTAATACATTAGTGAAGAGTTATGAGATTTGCATCTTGAGAATGAAAGCTCGAACAGCAGTAACATTATTGTGGGTTTGAAGATGGGGAGAGGACAGCAGAAAAATAACAGGAACCCACATTAAGATAGCTCTCTGATGTATTCCAACCAGCAGTGAAGTTTCCAGGCAAGTCAGAATCGGATTGGATAACTGCCGTAAGGAAGAAGTCAATCAACGTTAATATCTAAGACACCGATTTGAAATGAATGAGGAGGCCCCCGATATTTTTCTAGAAGCAATGTGGGTCTGGTTGTGTCAGCAGGCTACCAGCACATTGGAGGTGGCCTGGTGGAGGAAGGCTGAGAAATCATCAATGCTGGAGCCCGCATACTCCATTGATGAGCCTATAGAAGAAAGCTCCCACCACCACCGTGACCCCAAAAATATCCCAGAGGCCTATCTCTCCATTCTGTGAGGCCTGCTGTCCTAACTGCTAGATAAACTTAATTAGTTTTATACTTCAATTTTGTGGCACCTTCACATTCCCAAAATTGCATCAGCAGAAGTTACCATTATTGACGGGGCTGCCAAAGCTGTGGGCATGTATGAAAGCTGCCAAGTAGAAGGCTATTCTTGGGAACGTACCTCAGTACAATATTCATGAGGATCTTCCCATTCAGCCATGAATGTAGATTCTCAGCTATCATTTGGTTTATATGATCTTCTTTATGTATAAAAAAAGCACAGATTTCACTTAAAAATTCAAACTCTTGTTAAGTAACTCAGCACTAGAACTAAGAGGCATCATTTAAAATTTAGGAGTTAGCCACTTAAGGCAGAGATGAGGAAACATTTCTTTTTCTCAGAAGGTTTGGAGTTACCTTCATCAAAAGACAGTGGATATGGAATCTTTAATTTTTTTTAAAGGCAGAGGTAAGAACAGGTAGAGAAAATAAGCATATTCTTATTAGTAAGAAAATGTTCTAAAGGGAGGAACCACTAGTAATGGTTAACTACAAAAGGCAGAGGTAGATAGACTCTTAATTACCAAGGGAATGAAAGATTATTGGAGATAACCAGGATAATAGATTTGCCATTAAAATCATGATCTTATTAAATGGTGGAATAGGCTTGAAGGGACAAGTGGCCTATTCTTGTTCCTTTGTTCATATGTTTATATATTTGTGTATTCAAGAGAAACCTCTTTTAACAACCTCTTAAGTGCTAAGATTAAACATATCTGGTCCTGAAGATTTGTCAGCCCAAACCTCCAACAAATTGTTTAGTAACACTTCTTTCATGATTCTAATTTCACTGGGTTCTTCTTTCCAAGGTTATTTACATCTATTACTGAAATGCTTTTTGCATCCTGTATAGCAAAGTGAGCAAAATATTTGTTATTTTCATCCACCATTTCATATTATCTTCTATTAATTCCACATTCTCATTCTTTAGAAGGCCAACATTCATTTTACTCATCCTTTTCCTCTTTAAATATCTGCAGAAAGTTTTGCTATCCATTTACACATTCATGGCTTGCTTCCTCTCATAGTCTAATTTCTTCCTCCTCTTTAACTTTTTAGTCATTCTCTACTGGCCTTTATATTCTGACCAATCACCTGGCCAGGTATTCATCTTTACGCAATTAAGTTTGATGCTTTTTCTGCCTTTTGTAGTTAAGCATTACTAGTGGTTCCTCCCTTTAGAATATTTTCTTACTAATAAGAATATGCTTATTTTCTCTACCTGTTCTTACCATTCCCTGACCCTCATTTTCAGTCGTATTATTTTCCACTCTTACCATGTCTCTGATTTACCACATCTTTCCATGTTTGGTCCCTTTGTCTCTTTGTTTGGCTTAAACCTTCTTTACATCCCATCTTCTGTGTTTTCAAGAACACTGTTCAGGCATAAACCATTCAAATGGTGAAGAGTCTACATTCCTCAGAATTAGTGCCAGGAACTCACAGACCAGAACCCATTTCTCACACATCATTCTTTGAGCCATGTATTTGTCTTAAATTCTACGTACGCTATGCTAATTTGAATGAGTGTCACGTAATGATGTAGACATTCTGACTTTCGAGGTTCTGCTTCTCAGTTTAACGTCTAACTCTTTATAGTGGCTCTGCATAAATCCCTTCTTTCTTTTGCCCATGTTGTTGGTGCCAATATGAATCATGATAACTGGATCCTCCCACTTTCACTCCCTTTCTAAGTTCCTCTCCAGCTGAAAAAAAATGTCCTGAACCTGGGCACTGGACAGACAACATGGCCATTTGGTCTCAAGCTCTTATCTCCAAAGAATAGTGTCAATTCCCTCATCTCTATACTATATCATATGACCAATATGTTTATTTGTTTCTACTCCCATTTGAATGGCTTCTTGAACCATGGTTTGCTCATTCACTCTATAGACCCCACTCTCATCCAAACAGGCTGAGAAAGCTTCCAACCTGTCAGTCATTTGCAGAGGCTGACACTCCTGCCATCTGAATTCCCTTACCTATCTCACTCACAGTCACACTATGTTGTCCCTGACCACTGGCAAATCAGAGATCTTATTTTAAGTGATGGTGTGACTCCCTTCTGTTTGAAATAAATTAGTTAACTCTCCTCCTGTCTGATGCATCTGTCTGTAGTTCAGCCTCCAGCTCATAAACTCTGAGCCAAAGCTGCTCAAAATTGGAACATTTACTACAAATGTATTTACCCTGAATCACATTGCCAATCAAGGCTTCCCATATGCTACAGTCTTGTCACATCACCTGAATTGTATTCCTTAATGAATTTTTAATTAATTATATATTCATTTACTTATTTTCTCAACTTTTCCATCTATTTATGTACTATGTTAGATTTTAAGAAAAGTGTATAATCACTTGTCAGAGATCACTGAAGCTACCTCCTTTATTAGTGGTAGAGCAAGAAACAATTCCAATCAGCTATAATGGATCTAGGTCGATTTCCTCAGGTTCTTTTCTTGCCTGATCCTACCTTACCTCTTCTGCTCCACTGCCAGTTGGGAGCATCAGCCATCGATTGTGATGTCTAAACATGCCGCATCAGGAGTGCTCAGCAATGAGCTACCATGGTAGAGAAAGCAGGAGAATTGTCTTCAGTAGCAAATACACCATCATTGGTACCTGCTGGGAGAGAATCTGCCAGTCACAGATAGACCCAATAGGCTTGCCTGCAACCAATGAGTACAATCACCCTCAAAGGACAAGAGATTACATTTCCCAGAAATGTCTCCAAGTCTTTAGTTCTAAATGACTTTGGAGATATTTCAAAGAATGATTCTGGATTTTTCAAAGTGTAATTTTAATCTTTGGATATGTTTTGGCCTGTGTGTGCTGAGTTTGTTTAGGAACAGCAAAAGTAACCAAAAATCAAAATAGCCAAACCATTATGTTGGCCAGTAAAATAAAACATCTGTTGCCACTTCCTGAGGTCCATAAATGATAACTGCACAAGGAAATATTTCTAACTTTTATTGCCATATCATATTATTACCTTCTTCAATAATAGATGGATTGTTTAACTACAGAATCCAGTCTAAAAATCTGTTTATGTTCTTTCCAGTCTGTAATCCATGAGTTCAACATCGGAGCAATATGGGTTGCATGTGACAGATCTGTATAAATTGTGTCTGTGTTAATTGTTCCTAGATGATTATCATATGAGTGTTTTGTTACATGGAAAGAAATGAATGCATTGTAAGACTATAGTGAAATAGATATTCATATTTGATTTATTCACAAAGTACATGGATTGTAATATAATTGACTTAATTCATTTCAATTTAATAACTCAAGCATAACTTATACCAGTGTGAAATGGATTTTGTACCATGAAATACTAAATTGATTTTGTTGCAGCACACTCCCCATGCACTAAACTGTATTTAACTTATTCTTTTGTGCAAACACTGGACTGACTTGGGAATCAATCTAGCACAGGCTGCCACTTTAATGCTGTAAATAACATTTAGGAAGGGGGAAATAAACTGCAAAAGTGCAAAATTGATCCAAAATTAACTGTAATATATACAAAGAACAAGGGAATGTCAATATAAAAAAAAGGAAGTGTTGGGTGCATGAAAAGCATTAAGACAGACATGTCTGCAGGACCTGATGGGATCTACCCCAGGATGCCGAGTGAGGCAATTGACGAAATTGCTGGGGCATTGTCTGAAATCTTTATATCCTCTTTGGTCATAGGAGATGTTCCCAGAAGTCTGGAGTTGTTTAAGAAAGACAAAAGTGATAATCCAGCAAATTACAGGCTGGACAACCTTACATCAGTGGAAGCAAAATTATTGGAGAAGATCTTTAGGGATAGGACTCACACACATTTGGAAGAGCATTGACTTATTTGCAACAGGCAGCATGGCTTTGTGTGGGGAAGGCTGTGCAATGCAAGCTTGGTTGAATTTTTTCAGGAAATGACAAAGACAATTCATGAGGGCAGGATTGTAGATGTTGTCTATTTGGACTTTAGCAAGGCCTTTGACAAGGTCCCTCATGGCAGGCTGATAGAAAAGGTGAAGTCACAAGACAGAGTAGCCTTGGAAGTGTGGAATTTTGTGACTGGAGATCTACTACCAATGGTGTTCCGCAGGGATGCTGGAAAGCCTGTTGTTTAGGTAAATGATTTGGAGTAGAATGTCAGTGATCTTTAGTAAGTTTGTGGATGACATAAAGATTGGGGGAACTGTGGATAGTGGGGAGGATTGCCAGAGGATACAGCAGGCTATAGATAGTCTGGAGGCTTGGGTGGAAAAATGGCTGATGGACTTTAATCCTGTCAAATGCGAGGTGTTGCGTTTTGGAAGACCTAATATCGGAGGAAAGTATATAATAAATGGAAGAACCCTTAAAAATATCAACATGCAGAGGGATCCAGGCGTACAGGTCCATAATTCTCTGAAAGTGGCAACAGAAGTGATAAGGTAATAGAGAGGGCATATTGGATGCCTGTCTACTTTAGTTAGGGCATAGAATGTAAAAATTGGCAACTATATAGAATATTCATTTGGCACATTTGGAATTTTGTGCACAATTCTAGTTGTCACACTATCAGAAGGATGTGAGGGTTTGGAGGGGGTACAAAAACAATTTATCAGAAAGATGCCTGGTTTGGAGGAGAGATAGGACAAATTTAGTATATTTTCATTTAAATGTCAAAGGATGAGGGTGATCTGATAGAAGTTTACAAAATTACGAAAGACATGGATAGAATGGTTAGCCAGAGCTTATTCCCAAGGGTACAAAAGTCAAATGAGGGAATGTAGGTTTAAGGTAAAAGTGGGTAGGTTTAAAGGAGATGAGCAAAAAGCTCTTTACACAGATGGTGTTAAGTGCCTGATATGCACTGCCAGCACTGGTGGTGGATGCAGATACAATAGCAAGGTTTAAGAGGCATCTTGATAGTTGATTGATTGATTAATTTATTGTCACATGTACTGAAGTACAGTGAAGAGCTTTGTTCACAAGCAGTATAGGCAGATTATAGGAAGCAAGGATGTACAGATCAGAAGTTGTAAAAAGACTTAAACAGACACTTACAGGTTACATTGCACAGGGCGTGCACTAGGCAAGATCAATATTAGCGTGATCAGCATTATTTTGAGGCTAAAGAATCCATTCATCGGTCTAATAATGGCCAGGAAAAAGGTATTCCTGAACCTGCTGATACATGTGTTCAGGCTTCTGTATCTTCTACCTGACAGAAGAAGTGACAGGAGATCACTACTGGAAATGTGACTAGGCAAGGAATAGAGGAAGATAGACACAGTAGAGGCAAAAGGTTTTTGGTTTAGAAAAGTATCATGTGTCAGTGTATTCTTGGTGGGCCAAGGGGCCTGTTCCTGTCCTGTACTGTTCTTTGCCCTAACAACAATGTTCTAGTAGTAAAATAGAAATCTGGGGAAGAGCTGCTACATTCGTACTTTCCACACAATTGTCATTCTTCCATGAGTCTAAAACAGCATAGTAAATCAGGCGTGAAGAGCAAAAAGAAAATTCCAGTCACTTCTTAACAAGGATCTATGTCCCAATCTCACCTGGGAATGCTAATTTGTCTCCATTTCTAATGGGCATTTGATGACACCAGGGAATATATGTATGGAACTAGAACAAGCCCTGATTGAGGGCTATGCTGTGGGAAGTCCTGACTTCTGGAGAACCATTCTGGCTTTATCAATGATATTTCTTCCGAACTGGACCTGAAACGTTAACTCTGTTTTCTCTCCACTAATGCTCCCAAATCTGTTGCGTTCATCCAGCAATTTCTGCTTCTGTTTTAGATTTCCAGAATCCACAGATTTCTTATTTTTATTCTGGCTTTATCTCTCACTTTTGCACATGAGGTTGTGTAGTTTATTTTGTCCTCACACCATTCAAAAAATGAGAGCTCAAGATCCTGACCTGGCTTATTTATTATTGAATAAATTAGCTTCTGGAATCCACAGGAATATGACAAACAGATTATTAGTCCTTCAAATAAGAGAATGTCCTAGAAACAATTAGTTGGATGGGATAATGAAATCTCTGAGAAAGGGATGTGGAGGAAGAGCATTAGAAATAGGAATGATGCCATTTGGTCCCTCAAGCCTGCTCCACCATTCAATAAGTCCATGGCTGATCCATTGTGACTTGAACTCAATTTTCTGGCATAACCATTACATCCCTTGTGCATCAAACATCTGAACAACTCAACCTGAAATGTATTCAATATCAGCCTCTGCTGCTGTCAGTAGTAGTGAATTTCAAAGATTAGTAAGCTTCTGAAACTCGGTCGTCAATGGAGATTATTTTGAAATTGTGCCCACTAGGTCCAGATAGCGCCATGAAGAGAATCAACCTCCCAGTTTCGACACTGTCCCTGCTATCAGAAGCACAGGATCTTCTGATCAGGTATACCATGGTGTTTACATAAGGGGAAGGGGAAGCTACTGCAAACAATTGCACACAGCTAAACACCTAACGTCTGTTTTTAATGAAGCTGTTGTATGATGCCTTTCGCTTTTTGAAGATATAGGCAGAGGGTGAGGGACTGCCATGGTGTCCTGCCTTTAAGAATTCTTTTCTGGGTAGTAATTGGGTAAAATTTCTCTGTTAAAATTTGGTTGAGAGGAAACTTCAATCTTGGAATAAAGACTTCATATAAAATGATAGGTGAGTAACTAAAAGTAATAAATAACATAAATAAAAACACATGGCCAATAAAGAAGAAAGGACATTTAATCATCAAGAATGAAGATAATTTTCAACTCAATGGTCACAATATAAATGATGGTTATGACTGACACGAGAAATATATGATTTAGAAAAGTGTTTATTTGTTTAATTTTCATTTTATTACTTTGTCTTCATGTGCTCCTGAATACATTGGCTGAAATAATGAATAAGCTTTTAGGCAGACCTGTGACATGTCACTCCACAGACACCTGGAAAATTAAAGAGAACCTGGAATTCCGTAGGAATTCCTATCTCCCTTTTCTGTTCCATCCATTTGCCAAAGGAGGAGGCATGAACAGATGGGCACTTATCTCTGCTACTCAAGAGTCTTTAATTACTTTTCTCTGGGAAAGGTTTATGTTCTTACTCCACTGCTTAGTGAGACCGATGCCAGATCTCTGCCAACTTAGAGAAGCCATGGGGAAATTCCAAGTTTTAGGCAAAACTCTCTGACAGAACCCTTTATTTAAGGCACTGATGAAGTTACATTCTGCACAGCTGAAACAATATTGAAGAGAAGGGTTTTTTTTTAATCATGTTGTGATTGAGGATGAGTGAACTGACTCTTTTCCAAGCCCCATTCCTCTGCCCCTGGTCATAATACAGTTTAGATATCAAATGGGTGGTGATAATACCAATTATATAGCGAGCAGAATGTATTTTGTTCAGTATCAGGAACGAGTCGGAAAGGTTTAACAAATAATAACTAGTTTATTACAAACAAAACTTACTCAAGCAAAGATTATTAATAAAATGTTTAGACTGTATAAATATATGTATAACCATCCTTCCTGCCAAAACTAATCCAGGCACCTAGATAAACACACAAACACAGATGTAGATGGAACCTTAAATTCACTCTCAGAGCAGGATCTGGTTGCATTCCCACTTCTATTAAATCTCACCTATGCAACAATGATAAATAATGGCTGTCAGCACACTCACCGTGAGGGAATCAAGTTTGTTTGGACGTTATTATTTTAAGTTATTTATTGTCACATAAACCAAAAAAATTACAGTGAAAAGTGTTTTGTGCCCACAATCCAGTTCCATTTTGAGTCACAATAAGAATAAAAAGAAATTACATAGAGTTCATCTTCTGCACAAGGGGTCTTTAAACACAGCTGCAGGGCTTCTGCGAGTACCCATGCTTCAGGCCTACAGAGCCAAGAGCCGACAACCTGCCGTGCACCGCCACAGATGACAATTTGTCAAGTCCAAGCTCCATGCCCACTGCAGCCAGAAACCCTTGCACCAGGCACTGCCACTGCCACAGCTGAAGACTTTCCAAGTCCCTGGGCCCACACTCCTGGCCTACCATAGCCAAAAGTCCTCACTCTGGGTGATGCCATTGCCATAGCCAATGACCTGCCGAATCCACGGTCCGGACCGTCCATGGCCAGGAATCCTCGCGCTGGGCACCGCCACCGTTGCAGCCAACAACCTGCCAAGCACCATTCTTGCTTCCCCACAACATCAGAAGACGAAGAAAAGAGAAAAAGAGGAAGAAAAGTTGAGAAAGTAGAGAAAGAGAAGGATGCGGCTGACCCGAAGCAGGTGGGCCCAGGAACCCAAACACTACTTACTGCGCTGGTACCACCATCTTGCACTGTCTGAGGACTCAGGGTGCACCCATGGACAATGTGGGGCCCCTAAGGGTCATTAGCATTAATGAGGTAAACATAGATTCAGTGATGGCACACATCTGGCATCATATGTAGCACGTACATTAACCAATGATATATATTACAAAGCTTGGTTATGAGCAATCATGGCAATGTCATTGATCACGACAAATCCATCCGACTAAACTTCGTGAGACAGAGGTGATCACAAGAGGACTTAAAATTGTCACTCGCATCTGTTAATTCTCAAATATACATTAGAGGTCTCCAAGCTGCCCAAAGACGTGGAGTTGTATTCCTCTTTCTCTTAAAAATAAATCAAAATTTGTGAGAATATAGGTCCACGTAGAGTATTTTGTGACTGATGTTGGGGTAGGACAGGTGCAAGGTGGAAGTACTCTTATGGTAAGTATAATATCCCAATGCATTTATGAGGCTGGTTTTCTACTGCATAAATTGGCACAGGATGTAAAATCTCATGCGGAAGTATTTCATGGCCATCCTCAGAGGCCCCCATGTCCTACCACATCGCAGTTACATTAAAGCCTCATTTTTATTTGATACAACTGCTCAGGAATCACATCAGTGGTAAGGCATTTTATTTCTGATTGTCCCAACACATGTTCATTGCAATTATTCCAAATGGATTCAGCAACAGCATCATTGTCGGTCAGAAATCACAGGACACTAGGTATAATAGTCCAACAGGTTTATTTGAAAACACAAACTTTTGGAGTCTTAATCCTGCTTCAGGTGCTGTGTGATTTCCGATCTTGTCCACCCCAGTCCAACTCATCATCGTTGTTACAGTAATATGAAAACAGTGTGGATGAATTGAGGAGATTCAAAAGCAGCAAAAAAGCCCAAGAATGATGGCCAACCACCCAGCAGCTTCCTGATACCTGAACACATGAATAATCTGCAGCAGAACATCACTCCAGGATGTGGAGAAGGTTTGGAAGGCTCAGAGTGCACTAACCCAGCTGTCATTGCCTCTAGAGGACCAAAGCTCAGTGCAGCCAGGGACTAGGGATGTCCTAATACACCATAACTGAACTGCTTCATCCGCCAGAGTGGCATGTGATCTCAGAACAGTAGGTGCTGATGCCATCCCAGTAACCATGAAGATGACAGTATTGCTTAACTTTACTTGATTAGCATGTTCCAAGCATACACTGGGAGCCTGTGTGAAAACTCACAATCTTTAGCTAACAAATGTATCAAAGAGGCTACCAATGAGTTTGTGCAGTTCACACAAAACTTCATCTCTTTACCCCCTGACAATTGGCTATGTCAGGCACTGGGATCTGCAAACATTACTGTCTTCGCCCTGATACAGGGCACATTGACTGTACAAAAGTCACTCTGGTTAAATTCATCATCAGGAATTGTTCCATTCAAACCATGTTCAACACAACCATGACCATCGCTACTACATTTATAGCATCTGTGCCAGATATTGTGGAGGCTGCCATGATGCCTATGTTCCAGACAACTAGAACATAGAACATAGAACATTGCAGCACAGTACAGGCCCTTCGGCCCTCGATGTTGTGCCGACCTGTCATACCGATCTCAAGCCCATCTAACCTACACTATTCCATGTACGTCCATATGCTTATCCAATGACGACTTAAATGTACCTAAAGTTGGCGAATCTACTGCCGTTGCAGGCAAAGCATTCCATTCCCTTACTCCTCTCTGAGTAAAGAAACTACTTCTGACATCTGTCCTATATCTTTCACCCCTCAATTTAAAGCTATGCCCCCTCGCGCTCGCCGTCACCATCCAAGGACAAAGGCTCTCCCTATCCGCCCTATCTAACCCTCTGATTATTTTATATGTTTCAATTAAGTCACCTCTCAACCTTCTTCTCTCTAATGAAAACAGCCTCAAGTCCCTCAGCCTTTCCTCGTAAGGCCTTCTCTCCTTACCAGGCAACATCCTAGTAAATCTCCTCTGCACCCTTTCCAAAGCTTCCACATCCTTCTTATAATGCGGTGACCAGAACTGTACACAATACTCCAAGTGCGGCCGCACCAGAGTTATGTACAGCTTCACCATAACCTCTTGGTTCCGGAACTCGATCCCTCTATTAATAAAAGCTAAAACACTGTACGCCTTCTTAACAGCCCTGTCAACCTGGGTGGCCACTTTCAAGGATCTCCGTACATGGACACCGAGATCTCTCTGCTCATCTACACTGCTAAGAATCTTACCATTAGCCCTGTACTTTGCCTTCCAGTTACTCCTACCAAAGTGCATCATCTCACACTTGTCTGCATTAAACTCCATTTGCCACCTCGCAGCCCAGCTCTGCAGCTTATCTATGTCTCTCTGCAACCTACAGCATCCTTCGTCACTATCCACAACTCCACCGACCTTAGTGTCGTCTGCAAATTTACTAACCCATCCTTCTACGCCCTCATCCAGGTCATTTATAAAAATGACAAACAGCAGTGGACCCAACACCGATCCTTGCGGTACACCACTAGCAACTGGTCTCCAGGATGAACATTTCCCATCAACTACCACCCTCTGTCTTCTTTCAGCAAGCCAATTTCCGATCCAAACTGCTATATCTCCCACAATTCCATTCCTCCACATTTTGTACAATAGCCTATTGTGGGGAATCTTATCGAACGCCTTGCTGAAATCCATATACACCACATCAACCGGTTTATTCTCATCTACCTGTTTGGTCACCTTCTCAAAGAACTCAATAAGGTTTGTGAGGCACGACCTTCCCTTCACAAAACTGTGCTGACTATCCCTAATCAATTTATTCTTTTCTAGATGATTATAAATCCTATCCCTTATAACCTTTTCCAACACTTTACCAACAACTGAGGTAAGGCTCACTGGTCTATAATTACCAGGGTTGTCTCTACTCCCCTTCTTGAACAGGGGAACCACATTTACTATCCTCCAGTCATCTGGTACTATTCCTGTAGACAATGACGAGTTAAAGATCAATGCCAAAGGCTCGGCAATCTCCTCCCTGGCTTCCCAGAGGATCCGAGGATAAATCCCATCCGGCCCAGGGGACTTATCTATCTTCACCTTCTGAAGGATTTCTAATACCTCTTCCGTGTGAATCTCAATCCCACCTATTCAAGTTTCTGGCTCATTTGAAGGGCTGCATGCCATACAAGCACGTCTGCGAGGTGGTAAGGATTACAAGCTCCAACCATGTCTAATGACTCCTTTAAAAAACCCCTGACTGGGGCAGAACACAGATACAAAGTAGCCCACTCTTCCATCAGGGCCATCATTGCACTGAACTGGGGTATTCGAGATATGGATCCGGAACATGAAACAATCAGGAGGGGTGTTACAATGCATTCCGGAGATCGTGTGTCATGTAAATCTGTCATGCTGTGCTCTTCACAGCTCAGACTGGCAAAAAGTGTTGTCATGGACACTGAGGAGCTGGAACAGCAACAGCAGTCTTCCAAGCAGGAACACGAGGACTTTGAAAGGGAGAAATATCACCCTCACTCTGACAGAACAACGCAGTGTCAGATAAACAAGCCAGATAGGATTTGGGTGAGGTATGCATTTGGTGAACACATCATTCATCCAAAGGCAAACAACCCCAGTTTGTGCACAAAAGCAAATGCTGCTTTTTGATTATTTCTTTCTTTGTTTTTCCTGTGTGCAGGAAATGTTACTCTTATCAACTTTTTGAATGCTTTATAACATCGGTTTCCACACACTAGGACAACATTTTCTGTTCTGATGGACTTTAGGGAAAGTTCAGCTCTCGGTCGGATAGGATTGTAACATCATATGGTGCTAGGTAAAGTTGGCTTCTGAGACTTATTTAATGATCAGGTTTAAGGAGCCACATACTGAGCTCTGCTATGGGCATTATCGATTTGAAAAGCATCCTTAGACAGATAGTTCTCATCTACCCTTCACCTTTCAGCCCTCAGTGCCTGTGATTTCGCATACACTGATAAATTAACATGCAACGCCTTAGATCCCTCCACGTCGAAAGGGAGAATGAGTCTCTGTCCCCAGAGAAGTGTGCAGGCAAGAACGATCATGTAAGCACACACAGAAAATGGCAATAAGTATGGAACATGACTGGAGACAAAGACCTATCACAAGATGTTTCCATTAGCTTTGCAATTCAGCTGTCTCCTCCTAAAGTAGTAATCTTGGCCATGACTGTAAAGATTGAAAGATGTGTGAAATCTATAGATAATGCTTCTCAGAGATGAGCATTGCCTCATCACTGTAATTTATATCCTCCTTGGGATGAGTGAGGCTGCTTACCTCTGACATGGTCCTCCAGTCCTACAGCTAAAATGACTATTGTTCAGACTGGTAAGGATTGAAAGTGCACATATTTACAGATGTGCGGTTCTGTTTACAATGCAGCATCACCTTTGCCACCTTTGGAGTACATGTATGTGCAGCTAGAGTCATAGCAATATAGAGCTTGGAAACAGGTCCAAATCATGTAGGCTAACCAGATATCCTCAGTAAATCTAGTCCCATTTGACAACATTTGGCCCATATCCCTCTAAACCCTTCCTATTCATGTACCCAGCCAGATGCCTTTTAAATGTTGTAATCATACCAGCCTCCACAACTTCCTCTGGCAGCTCATTGCATAATGCACCACCCTCTGCGTGAAAATATTGCCGCTTAAGTCCTTTTTATACCTTTCCCCTCTCATCTTAAACCTACGCCCTCTAGTTTTGGATTCCCCCGCCCTAGAGAAAAGACCTTCCCTGTTAACCCTATCCATGCCCCTCATGATTTTATAAACTTCTATAAGGTCATCTCTCAGCCTCTGATGGTCCAGGGAAAATAACCCCAGCCTATTCAACCTCTCCTATAGCTCAAACCGTCCAACCCTGGCAACATCCTCGTTAATCTTCTCAGAATGATAGTGGGCTCAAGAATAATTGAATTTATGTATTTCATTAATGAACATAATTGATAACCTGCTGTAGATGGGCAGGTTTCCTACATCAAGCCCTTCCTGCCCCCCAGTACATATGGTACAGGTTCCCTACCACTAGAACCCAGGCACAGATACTCCCACCTGATTCTCCCAGCCTGGCACCATCATAATCTGGCAGGGTTCAATAAATTCCACTCAATATTATGTACTCTAGTGCTAATGGTCTCAAATATGGCTAAATGTCAAAAACACCTATCCATTTCCAAAGTGGCAATGCAAAAAAGCTGCTTTGAAAACTACTAGCAATGATTCCAGGATATTATTGATTGAATAACTGGGTCTGAGAGCCATGATGATATGGTACACTCCAGTGTCATTGAACTCAAGGCATGTTCTCAGTTGTAGTTGAAGCAGCTTGCATGCCTAGTTTCGTAACAACTGGTTTAATTTTTTCTCATTTCAAGATTTCACTTTATTAACCAGACTTCACTTCTGGAAATTTCTTTTTCAGGTGAATTCTGTTCTATCCCAGTTGCCCAAGTAGCTCTCAGATGCAATGCTGGAACAAGTAGCGATTGCTGGTATATGCCTAGGTGCAAGTAACATGCTGAATTTGTTTAGCACAAAAAATCTATTAAGTGATTGTCATGTCAATAAAGACAATATGGGTTTTCTTCACATGAGTATCGACACCCTCTTCAACAAAACATTGGCTAAGCTTCCTCCGCCACTATCATTTATTGATCTAAAACTTTTTCAGGTCGTCTCTTGACACAAAATCTTCCATGTCCTCTACCAATCACCACTAACCCTATCTCCAACATCTCCACCCTCTCCACTATGGTTCTTCCGAAGCATTAAGCAAGCAGAAACAGAAGACATCCCCAGCTCCAATCTTAACAGAGACACTGGATGCTGCTGTACTCGCTATGTTATTCATTTGTGTTAACAGCGCCACCCACTGAAGAATAATATATTCACCAATCTAAATTAGTTGAACATTGTAGGGAGCCAGAACTGTGAAGAAATCTGCAGAAGCTAAATTCTGGATTGATGCATTTTTCTTAATCACATCCCACATTCTCCTAAAGGAGTAAATTAAGATGACTAACATTGGGTAATTATTAGTCTATTAAGCACTTGTCTCGACTTCACTGTGTGATCATGCACCATTATGTTCAAACACAGAAAACAGACTCCATGGGGGTTGCCCTATTGCCCAGGAAATTACAGTAAGTAATGTGATGTTCTAGATAGTCTCTAATAAATATGTTTTACTGACCATTTTTAAATCATGTAGTTTAAAATAAGAAATGCAATTGGATCTGGAGAACTTCTGTAGAAACAAAACATGCATAGGTCCATCCGTTATAATGAATAATAAATACTGCATTCTGATGTCTAATAGTTACCGTGGACAAAATCTATTTTCCTTTGAATTAGGGCTTGAAATTATTTTGGCAAACAAAATACTTTGTTGAAGTGCTTAAGGCATCACAACACTTTGAAAGAAGTGCATAAAGCTCTGAGTTTTCATAGCAGGTTTGCTCCAAGCCCTTTTTCTGAGTAAAACTAAAAATGTACCCATTAAACCTTTGTCCCTTGACTAGAAAAAACTGTTGTGCCTTCAGAGGATAAATGATAATTTCAACCATTCTCCCATTGTGTGGAGTTATCTTTCGCATAATGTAACACTGTAAAATAGAATTAATATCAGCTTCGAAACTCATTTAAACCAAAGAACACATTCAAACTATTGGGATTCCAATCCTATGAAAATAGATATATATTTTAAAAAAGTCAACTACACTGTTAGATTGCAGGTATGAGAGATGATAACAGAGGTAGCTTTAAAACTGTCTCACTACATACAGTATTCAATATGTCATACTGAACAATGATTAATACTTAGCACACAGATTTCCCTTTATAATTAATTCTTCTGGACATTATCATGCACAAACATATGGTTATGTGACCCACATAGGTGGATTTTGTAAAAATCACATCATGTGTCTAGCATTCCAATATATAACAATTTCTTTACATTGGCAGAATATTATTGTCCCTCAACTCAGTTTTTCCTAAAATTTAAGGTGTTCATATTAAATATTTTCCATAGTAAACATCATACTTTATAACCTGCTAACTAACGCATGATGAATTTTCATTTTCCTCAGAGTCATAATCAGTAGATCATTGGTTAAGAACGTTATTTAAGCTTCTCAAATTGTCTGATCACATGATAAGCAGCTGTTCAATAAGGAATATGAGAACTTACAAAATGATATAATGTATGCTTCCCATACCTAAACCATTTTGTTCATTACAAACTGCAAATTAAACATTGGTTTTGGTCTTTGGTTTCCTACAATGATTCTGTGCATAAGTTTCCAAACAAATTCTGTTTTAATCAGAAAATATTATGCAGAAAGTTTCATCTTTCTATCAGCTTCTATTGATTTTACATGATTTATAACTTATGTTTGTTATGATTAATTCAAATGCACCAGCTGTATAGGAAAATAAGAACATTAATTTTATTCCAATCACCAATGCTTCAGTAATTCGTAATGGAAGAGTATTCTGGTGTTATTGAAGTGATTTGTTTTATCTCAAAATTAACATATATTAAAATTATGTAACACCATTTAATTTGATCAATTGAACATGAACATATTAATGGCCTCACCTCATTAAATTCAACATAAGGTAATCTTAAATAAAATGCTGCTCAGAATATAATAGGAATGCTGAATGCTTATATGTATTCATTACTTATTTATATACCTTGGGAGTATCCTAAGGCATTTGCTTTGCCTTGTTCCCTGATCCAGAATTGCCAATACCAAAATTAAGTTCCAAGCTTTTGAAGTCAGGGTGCGTTGTGTCATATTTACATTTGTAGTGAAGTTTGGAAGATTATAAATGTGTACTGGACTTCAAAGTTGCAGTCTTGTTTGTTACCTGTCAAAGTAACCCTCAACGCAGCAGCTTTAATTTTGTAAAATAATATAGCATCTTTAATCCATTTTGGAAATATTAAGACTGAGAATTGAAATTAATTAACAATTTCAATTTATCTCATTATTGGATCAGATGCATTTACCCCATTTGAATAAGTGAGGATGAAGTGTTTTTATATTCTTTTGTGTTTATTTCATCTTACATATGCACACAAACTATATTAAAATATGCTTTTGAACAAGCGCAATAATAATGCAAACCATGGTATTTATTTTCTGGGTGAAGCTACAGCAACAATAGTTAGCATTTTTCAACCTTTCAATTTGATGTCATATTTACAGGAGGGAAGTCCTTGTTGGTCTATTGGTAGACTTCCAGTTAGAGTAGTTAGTTCGGGAATAGATCTGCTGTGAGTAAACCCTGTCAATTCATTTAGCAACAAGTTTCTCTGGTTTGTTGACACGTAAGACAAATTTCATCCTACTATCTCTAAGACAAATTTAGATTTTGTTTTGCTGGCAAGTTGCAACAACTGTTTATTGACTGAATCTCAAAAATTGTTGACAGGTTATCTAGTTTGAGGGTTAAATGTTTATAAAAACATCCTGTTCCATTGAATTGTGGAATATGAAAAATTAGTCATAATATCATGAAAATCAGTGGTAACCTGGTCAACAAATTCCTTTCTGCATAATGACTTTAGTCTGGGCTTCTGAAAGTGTTTTTCACATTTCTGATTATAGATTTGAACATTATGGAATTACAGTTTGTCAGCCAGGAAAGGCCAATTTGAAGGCCTTTCAGTCAGGCTGCGTCACTGTATAACCACCGGCAGTACGGACATACATACCTAAGTAAATCGGGAGGCAATAATGGCTTCACAATTGCTATTAATGCTCATTAACAAACACCTTCTTACTCATTATGACCTGATGTATTGTGAATTAAATATTTTTACGTCAGCACAATGAGTTTGGTCACAAACAGTGGCCTTAACAGTCAGGAACAATAACCGCATGAGGTGTCTTAACAATGCTGTTAACCTCGTTAGATTTGCAATTCTGTACCAGGACTTTTGTTTTGAGTTGCTTAATGAGAAGTTGCATATTTCCTTTCATTCATCCACATTTCTCTATATTTTGTCAATAGAGATCAGTTCCACATTTAGGCTTGACATGTTTATGCTGCTGGAAGCACACTGTAGTGATAGCCAGTGTTTGAGAGAACACACTTTAGGTTTGTTGATGAAAATCTCTGAAGAGGATTAATAATAGGTAATTTTAATACTCTAAATATCGTTTTTTACAGTATTGTTTAAAATAATCCTGCTTGAAACAGGCCTTCATTATAAAAATCCTTTTAACATCTGATCATATCCAACTTCTGAAATCTAATAACTGGTGAAATCCAGATTAAGTTGGAGCTGTGGTAATATTTCTTCAGGATTTATGAAAGAAGATCACGCACAAATCTATATTCATCAAAGTTGAAGGATTATAATAATCGTGTGAAGCAGTAAAATGTTTTAGTAGTTACGCTAGTGGCAATGTTGTGTTACAAATGGACATCCACTGAATATCAAAGATGCCTTCGATATGATAAATAAGTGATACTTTGAGCACCAAATAATTTATGTGGTTAATTAAACTGAATGGATAACAGGCCTTTTTCATAAAACATAGATCTCCCTCACATTTTCTAAGAATGGCATAGACAGTAGAATACCTCTGACATGAATAAAAATATTTATTGAAAAAATGCACACCTTTTCATTTTTACAAACTTCAAGCATTGCTTACATGAACTCCAGATGATCCATCGTTAACCTTATAATTCAAAAGACATTTAGTTTTCTTCAGGAAGTCACAAATTATTGTGATGGATTGTAGAACTGTAGCCCAATATTTATGCCGAAACATAAAGTATGTAAGTCCTTAAAGCCTTTTAATATAAGTTTGATTCCACAGCCTAGGTTTGGGCATTGAGTATGTTCCTGAATTAATTTACACCTTAAAACTCTAAACATTGCATTAATAGTGCAAATTAACTGATATTCCTGTTTCTTCAGTCAACATTAAATCATAGAACAACTACATTTCCTTACTGTTCCAATTTCATAAATTATGTTATTGAGGCTGGAACCAAAGAGACAATATGTGTGAAAACAGGTTGAATTTAAAGTTCTCTTTATTATATTAGATGTAAACAGAACAATGCATACTATATACAATGTTACTGAGCTTCAGTTAGATTTTACTAATCCCAACACAATATATGGAAATTATTGTAATCAAAAATGAATAGCACCAAATTGGATGGCATCAACATGTTTGTAGGTTGTGATCTTGAAGACTAACACATACTAAAAACCTTTGCAGACCTTCTGTTTGCTGTCAGGATTCTGGATTGTCACACCACACACAACAGTGTCATTTTACTCTGTCTGCTAACACAATCCCGGATGGATCGCACATTCTCCCCTCTGTGTTCCCTCAGGAGCTTTCGGAACTGAACGCAGCTGGTCTGGTACAAGCAGTTAGGCCCCGAGTGCCTCTTACTTATCATGATGTGTAAACGGTTTCACCTCCAGTGATCACTGTGCTCCACAAAACACAAAGGTTGTGCAACCCTAATGTGCATGTGAAAGAAAAAACCTTCTATTTTTGTGGTTCATGAGGTACAATAATCTTTTAATTAAGCATCAGCTTCAATAAAAGTAATTTATTAATGCAGTAGTGGCTAGATTGTTCATCTGTCGTGTCAGTTGAAGAGCATAACATTCATTGATAGTAAAAAAAACTCTGAATTGAGAATTGAACTTTATATGATACTGTCATTAAATAGTAAATTGAACGGACTCACAATAAAATGTTTACATTGTTTTCAACTGCTAAAATTCAAAGAAGAAAAAATGTATTTGAGCACCAGAACCATTCAATTGTCTCAAAAGAAATTTAAAACATTTGAAATTTGACCAGGGGATTGAATTTACTGGTGCACATGTGTTGACTAGGTGGTCCTCATAAAGACTGGGTAATGAAAAACAATCACCCAACAGCATTAACTCAAGGATGTTAGGACGTCTGGCAGGAAGGATTGCACCTTTTCATAGATTTCTTCAACTGAACCTGAATTGTCAAAAATATGAACTGATGAACAGTAATTCTTGCTATAAATAGACATTTTCTTAAAAGCTTGTAATAAATCCAGGGTTGGCTTATTTATTTTGACACATCCAAATAGTAATCTTGCCAAAGTGTAAACTCTACATTAAGGACAAACTGAAGCAGTTAGACAGGGAGCAAAGGATAAACCATATTTCAGAATGAACTTTTCAAAACTCTTCCTTAATCTTAATTTGCCAATACTAAATTTTAGTAATTTTAATTGCAGGACACTGACCTTCCAAAGGTCACAAAATATGAATATTTTAATTCATGAATTATATGTAAACATTTTATTGTGAGTCTGTTCAATTTACTATTTAATGACTGTATCATATAAAGTTCAATTCTCAATTCAGAGTTTTTTTTACTATCAATGAATGTTATGCTCTTCAACTGACACGACAGATGAACACTCTAGCCACTACTGCATTAATTAGGTTGCTTTCTGTATTTAAAGAGAAAGCACCATTAACAGTGAAAGTGTTGCCTCCTTCGGGGGCTGCAGGGTGACTTGTACAGACTGGCTTTGTGGACAAATACTTGGTAAATGCAATATAATATGGATAAATGTGAGGTTATCCACTTTGGTCACAAAAACAGGAAGGCAGATTATTATATGAATAGTGGCAGTTTGGGAAAAGGTGAGGTGCAATGAGACCCTGGTGTCACAGTGGAACAGTCGGTGAAGGTTGGCATGCAGGTGCAGCAGGCAGTGACGAAAGCTAATGGTATGCTGGCCTTCATAGTGAGAAAATTTGAGTATCAGAGTAAAGGTGTCTTTCTGCAGTTATACAAGGTGTGGGTGAGGCCACAGCTTGAGTATTGTGTGTGGCTTTGGTCTCCTAATCTGAGGAACGACATTCTTGCTATTGAGGGAGTCCAGCAAAGGTTCATGAGACCAATTCCCGGGATGGCAAGACTTACATATGAGGGAAGACTGGATTGACTGGGTTTGCATTCACTGGAATTTAGAAGAATGAAGGGTAAGTCTCATAGAAACACATAATATCCTGATAGGTCTGGGCAGGCTGGATGCTGGAAGAATGTTCCCAATGTTAGGAAAGTCCAGAAAAATGGGTCACAGTCTAAGAATGAGGAGTAAGCCATTCAGGACAAAGATGAGAATAAATTTCTTTACTCAGTTGTGAACCATTGGAATTCTCTCTCAGGAAGCTGAAGGGGCCAGCTCATTAGATATATTCAAGATGGAGATGGACGTGGCCCTTGTGGCTATAGGGATCAAGGAGTATGGAGAGAAAGCAGGTATATGATACTGAGATTGCATGATCAAGCCATGATCACATTGAATGGTGGTACAGGCTCAATGGGCTGAATGGCCTACTCCTGATCCTATTGTCTATGTCTCTAAGTCTCATTAAGCCATTTGACTGAGGCTTTTTCATCTTCATTTGCTTTTCTTGAGATAAATTTAAAATTCCCATCCTTATATTCACACCCCTGCATGACCTTGAGTCTCCCTACCAATGCAACCTTCCCCAGTTCAACAATTCTCTGAGAACATTGTCTTCCTTCTGATCTGCTCTGTTAAACATCCCAATTTTCTTTGTCGACTGCAACACTTTGGTCCTAAACTCTGGAATTTCTCCACATCTTTTACATTCAAAAAGCAGTCTTTCAAATCTATGTCTTTGATAAACCTTTTCCTCACCTATCCTAAACTCTCCTTATGCAGCTCAGTGTCAAATGTTGTTCAATATTAGCATGAATAGAGGATTGACTAAGCAGTAACAACCAGAGAGTCAGGATTAAATGGATCATTTCCAGATTGACAAATTGTAATTGTGGAATGCCACGGGGATCAGTGCTGGATCCTTAGTTATTTACAATCTATTTTTATGATTGAGATGAAGGGACAGACTGCATTTTAGCTAAATTTGATAACACAAAGAGATATAGGAAATCAAGTTGTGAGGCGGACACATAGATTTTGCAAAGGGATATTGGTAGGTTACATAAGTAGGCAAATTTGCAGTTAGGCCTTCATAATGTGGGAAAATATGAGGTTGCCCATTTTGCCAAGAGGAATAGAAAAACACACTATTATTTAAATGGAAAATAACTGGAGAATGTTACAGGACAGAGAAGTCTGGGTGTCCTCAAACGTTAATCACAAAACGTTTAGCATGAAGGTACAGGAAGTAATTCAAAAAATAATTGATAAGTTGGGCTTTGTCATAAGGGGGAGGAAACATGTTTTATGCAGAAATATTATGCAGTTTGAGCTTATTCTCAAAGAAGCTTAGACGTCTAATTGAAACATACAAAATTTTGACAGGATACATGTTGGGAAAGTGTGGTGTTCCAGTTTAACAATAAACAACCCCAAATTTATGAAGGAGATAATAACAAATGCCAGTAGTGTTTGAAAAGACAGCAGTAAAGCCTGGGTGAATGTATTCAAAGCTGAGTTAGTCATTTTTAGATGACAGGGAGTTAAGGGTAAAAGGAATTTTACCAAAAAGTGGAGCAACGAGCAAAACGGCAGAGTCCTGTTCCTATTCCATTTGATCTTACGACGAAGTACCTTGAGATGGTAAAACATGTTAAACAAGCTCCAGAAGTGCAAGTTTCTGTTGTTGAATATAATCAAAGATCTAAGTCTGGACAGTGAGACAAGACAAATTAAATCAGATTGTTATGAGGCTGCTTGGCCTGCTGTGTTCATCCAGCTCCACACCTTGTTAAATCAGATTGTTAGTGCATTTCTATTTGGTAACTATGGTAATCATAGAGTCAGAAAGTGCAGAATTTCTCATCCAACAATACAAAAGATAATAGAATCTACAGCAACTCAAAATGAAGTTACAAAAGGCAGTCAGGACCGAAAGTTCCACCCACTACAATCCAAGTACTCACTCTTACTCAAGCACCCATTACTTTGAAACTAAGATGTTGCCTTGCAATCCAGCAACATTTGAGTATAATTATGATTTCAACTTCCAACCATTTATCTCAATAGTTCAGGAAGTAAAAGTAGTGATAATCCTTCAGAATGTATAGTGACTGCTTTTTACATCACATTAGTCACGCATAGCAACATGCATATGTTATAAACAGCAGAATTTGAATTAATCTTTGCGGGATTTTTTTAATAGATTTTTTAAAGTCAATCTGTTCAGAGATTTATGCAGCACAGAAACAGACCCTTCAATCCAACTCATCCATGCCTGATCTAGTCTCATTTGGGCCATATTCTTCTAAACGTTTTGTATTGATATACCCATCCAGATGCCTTTTAAATATTGTAATTGTACCAGCCTCCATCACCTCCTCTGGCAACTCATCCCATACATGCATGACCTCTGTATTGAAAGAGTTTGCAATGACATGTTTCTGGAATAGGTGGAACTTGAACTGGGCTTTCTGACTCAGAGATAGAGACACTAGCGCTGTGCCACAAGAACCCCCAAGGGTTTTTATTTCATACACTGAAATTGTTTGTGTTACATAAAGAGTATGTGCTGACTTGTCCATTGGATTGGGTTTAAAATGTGCTTGGGTATTATTCTACTCAAGGACAAGACTTTGTTGCAGCACTTGGAAACACACAAACATTGCACAAGATTAGCATCTTGTGATGTGAACTGTTTGGTGCTGGAACCAATATTCTGATATCTTCACTCACTGTAGGTCTAAAAGTAGAATCTGTAAGTGTCCCAGGATAAAATAGCACCTCTCACAATTCTGTGTCCATCTCAGCTGTATTGCTAGCACCAGCAGAACTACACACATTCTGGAGGATGTAGTCTGTGAGCACATCATAGCAAGTGATAGTGACAGGTGAGGAGATGAAAGTCCTGCCCATACTGCCTCAGCATTAATAACAATGATTCCATAAGTTTGGAAAATACAGAGGTGTGATTAAATTGGTTGACTGTGTTTTGGTGGTGTTGTGATTCCTTCAATTTACAAGCTCTGTACGTGATTGACCTGTGTATGTTTGTGTATCTAAAACTCTCTGTGGGGAGCAAATCCATTGCTAATTGAAAAGAAGCAGAGGACGAAAATTTGTGATTGGTTGTGACCTGACTTAGGATCAGGCAGTGTTGTTTTTCAGGGACAGGAAGACTGAATGGGTCCTTGCAGCTGATGGTACAGCTGAGTAACAGGTTTTCTGCTGAGTTGGAGCCAGTTAACCTTGGATAACCTTGGACACTGCCAGGTAGGTGTGCCAGGACTTCCAGATATAATTATGAGGCAAAATGCCTCTGGTGTTTGTAGATCTTCCTAGGCACATTTCTTCTTTTATCTTCTACAATTCCTTCTGCAAAAATCATGAAAAAGTGGGACCTTTCGAAAGCAACTTCTGTTATTAATTTTGCATCGTCCTGACAACCACCACAGGAGTCTGTAACATGCATAAATGGCTTGCCATTCCCTTAGCTGGAGTGAATGTATTGTAAAAGCTCCTATTCAAGCTACTTTTCTTTTACTATGTTATTATTCTGCTGAACTTTTGTAAATGCTTCATTTACAGTCGACTGCTTTTGAACGCTTTTGTTTCCACAGAAGCGTTTTGACTATGTTCTATTGCCAAAAGAAACCAAAACAAAATAAGCTGAGGAAACAGTGAAAAAGAGCCCAGAAAAACAGAAGAATGACATGGAAAATATTTAAGAAAAACAGAAGTGGAAAAAAAAGCAGTTTAAGAATAAATCAGTGCAAATGGCAGATCCTTTAAGAACTCCTTTATAAATGGACTTTCTCTTCAAATCCACGTCTGGATGCACAATGGGATCCTGTTTCGGGTATGATGGGTAATCATGTGCACTACGATTTCGCACATTAAAATGAAACTCTCTCTCCAAAAATACACGGGAACTAACAATGTGGGCACTTAAACCCAGCAGAAAATCTGTCCAGTGTCTCCACCTGTCCTAACAGCAGCAATGAATACAATTGTGGTAGTCACAGTATTTACTCCCCATTCTTTCTTTTTGCATGAGTACGTGTTTTATTTAGCAACACAAGTAACCTGAATCTAAATTCCAACTAATTCAGAAGGTTTTTTATTTCCACAAACTAATGAAAAGAGGCTAAGACAGAGCAGCTGGAATTTAGCTTTATATGTGTAGCCTATCCTGAACTGTTATAGCTGTAAAAATAAGCAAGAATGCCATATCAGTAAATGGTGAAAGTGATCCTATTAATATAAAGTCAATATACCAGTTTCTTTGTTGAATATGTTGCATCAAATTCAGTAAAAATAAATGGTTGTTCTTCCCTCTTGTCTGTATGGATTCAAAGTTCTTCTTTAAATAGTTATGTAATGCCATTTGAGAAGAATTTTTACATCATCAACTTGCATTTATAAAGCACCCTCAATGCTGTAATCTCCAAAATGTCCAAATCTCAAATTCCCCAACATCTGGTGTATTTTTGTAGCCAGAAAGTTTAATAAGCTCTCAAAAGTTCATCACCTCCAGTCCATGACCTGTCAACACCAATAAATATAACCGGATGTGTTATATATTGTCTCGTTTGTCCAAGCAAATTATTTTCAAGTTTTTCAACAAATGTCCAATTTTTGTATTTAAGTTATGTGTTTGCCACTGCATTTAAAACAGAATAAATTAACCAATTCATAACACCAAACTAGTTAGACCAACAAACAGCAAAAAGATTACTGGGCAATTATAGGGCTTTTCTAAATTGAAAATTGTGATAAAGAATAAGAACTCTGAAAAATAAGAGAAAAGAGATCAGGAAAATCAAAGGAAAGAGAATATATAATGTCAAGTTTTGCTTTTAAAAACAGGGCATCAGAGAAGGAAGGCTAAACTGTGAGTGGAAGAAATCCACAGCTGTATTGAGTTTGAATACGTGATGAGGCAGTGAGTCTTGATTTGACACAATTGCACTGAGCATGCATCATCGGTTAAGAGCCTTCCGAGGTGTAAGTTGTGTCTATAATTGCCCTTAACTCTATGAAATCAATTGTTCGACCTATGTTCACCTTTGGTGGGCCTTTATACCCATAGCAAGCCATTCAGAGTTACATAGGTATAGTCAATAGTTTCAACCAAAGCTCTCTGGAATTCAAATTGAGATTAAATTTGTATTTGTTTTGAACATGCAGAATGTTTTTACATCAATCCAGATGTATACACAGAGCAGGAAAGAATCATTGTATAAACAAAACACAACTTTAAAAAGGGACAAAGTACAGAAACAGATAATCATCAGCACTTGTTAAGTGCTGTCCCCCATTTACACAACAGACCAAAGAGACTCAAGTTTAAATGCTGTAAGGAAACCTGAAGCCCATATTTTTAAAAATCTGAGAATCAATGAAGGGGACTGATTTGGCTGCTTAAACTCCCAATAATCAAAGACATGAATTTCCCAATCGATTCTGGTTTAGGTAATGGAACTGTGAGCAATAAGCATCGTATTTATTTCCTTGATGGAGCAGAGGGTGTTAAAATCATCAATTAAAAATAGTCAATCTCACTTACGGAAATGTTTTACATGAGTATATGGTATGACATTTTCATAAAATATCAAACAAAATTCTAAAATTACCTTTGTAAATTTACACATTTTCTGGTACCAGAGAACAAATATCTTAAATGAAACATCTGCTAAGTCTTCTGAAATACTGTTGATTTAAAATGAAGAGATAAATTCTTGCACACACTGTCAACTGATCTGTTTTTTGTACTATTAAAACTAAGAAGCAGATATGTATGAATGAGCTATTATGTTAAACTGTCTATCATTAGAGATAATAAAGTTTTATTTTAATTTGCAATAGTCCAACCATCTTTTCTAGCATGTGCTGCCACATTGTGGTCATATTATGAAATTGATTTCAATTGTTAATATTGCATCAGCTATGAAACATTTGTAAATGGATGGTTACTGTTCATGTCTGAAGTAATTAATGGGACATTTGTATAACGCGAAGAATTCAAACATGAAGAGGATATTGTAGTTGATCTTTATGGTTTGATCGAGTATGATGGATGCTTTGTTGCAGCATATCTAAATTAACATAATATCATTGTCAAGGGACTCGTGAAAAGGTTCAATTACAGCGCAATCTCATTAATACCAGGGCTTGTTAAACTAACAGACAATCCCATAGTCTCTGTTATACAGACAAAGACTGTATGTGTTGGAAATACAATTAGCAAATGAGTGCCTTCTGTCTGAAGGATGTCACTGGTAGTTCTCAATTTCATTCCCAAGAAAGACAAAAAAAATGGGTTACTGCTACAAGCATATGTTCCTTCTCTGCAGTCCTTCAAAACCATAGTCACCAAAACAAGATGAAAACGGACTTCAAATCCAAAATGTGTAGAATCGGGTTCTGGATTGCACTTGCATTGTGTTTTCTTCATGCAACCAAGTTCAGGCATCCAGAATTCCAATGTATTGAACCATTTTCCATCCAAACTTATTAGAAAAAAAATCCTGATCTCTTAAAGCACGGTGCTCAAATATAACATTCTACTTCCAGTTCCTCGTCCAAAATGCTCATCACGGTATCACATAGTGAAATGTAAATTTTGTTTTGTTGCTTATTCCCTCAATTTATTGAAAATTGCCCGAATTAAAGTAAAACAGATGCAATGTTGGCAGAAAGTGTAACAGATTATCTGTCCATGTTTAGTAGTGGTGTGAGGATTCGTACCCGTCCAAAATGAAGTACCACACACAAGAGAAAATTAAAAATAAATGCAATCTTATTCCCATTCAGGCTGTGTTATGGTGATTAATGATGATCCTCATTCAGCACACATAGCCACACAGATCGATCAAAACAGAAGTATTTCACCCGAACTTAGATGTGGAATTTAAAAACAAAATAGTTTGGATGTCTCAGATCTGAAAGAAAAACAGAAAACGCCTGAAGTACTCCCTGGCAGCAGCTAATGAAAAGTCTCATGAGGGCTATCAATGTTCCTTGGTTGTGAAACCTCGGGGACACAGCATCTCATAGGGCCACTCATTTGAGCCACTTAAGTTTATAATTAAGGGTGACTTTCTGCCCTGTGAGCATTTTGATTGCATCAGGACAGCCTACTGTTAACCGGGGAGGCTGGCGTTAAAACCTTGTTGGCCTCCCAGCTAGATTTGGGTCCTCAATGGCTGAAGAAAGAGCAGTGCCTGATACCACATCACACCATAGCTATCTCCTCCTCCCAATTGCTGAGGCCTGAACAGTTTCCCAACCAGACTCAGCACATTTCAAAAGACACACCTCCCCCCACCTTCCATCAAGACACTATTCCCTATTGTTGTAGCCTCAGGACTGACTACCGTGATAGTTAGTGCTACCGAGACTGCCCTCAGATTGGGCCATCAGCTTTGGCGCTGAATGGCCATCTTCAATTAGACATACTGGATGCCTCTTAACTGGCCACTGTCAGCAATATGCAACCACAGAGTCTCACTGGCTGCCAAAGAAGGGGTTGGCTCCCACTTCTTTGCTCCAATGGTAGGCCTTCCAATCCGCCAAAAATTTGAGCTGATTAATTTTTGTTTCTCACTCAGAGAAGCCGCCAAATGTGCTGGGTATTTTGAGCAGTTTGCGCTTTTAGTTTAGGCTTGAAGATTTGGTATCTCCAGTCAGTGACAGAAATGTATTGTATACAAATTGTTTTGAAAACAATATGTAAGTGGATTATTCAGCTCCATCTCAGCTCTCAATTTCTAAAGAGGGAATAAAGAAGTGTTCAAAATGGTAAAATTTGGTTTTCCTTTGAGGCAGTCTTCAGGCATGCACAAAATCACGACAAAAGTGCTGCTTGAAGGCATTTTTTAAAAATCTTTTGTTTCTCATCCCTCCCTTTCAGTTAATTTTATGATGCATCTGAGTTGATGCTTATGAAGAAACCTTAAAAATTAACGGGAGGTTTTTTTGCTAGTCATTTTAAGTGTACCAGTTTTTGAAGAATACCTCAACTACAGGAGTAGAAGGAAGAAGGTGAATGTTCAGAAAGGGAGTGGTTTGCATACAATTTATACTGAGCACTACATTATGCAGTTGATCGGTCATGCAAGTTACATACGAAACAGAATGACCAAGCAATGAAATCAAAATTTTGCCAGGTTTTTCCAAATAAATCACTGATGGCACCAAGAGCCTTACCAATAAAGGACCACATATATGCCTTAGTGCTCAAATGTTTCCACATTTCCAGAACAAACTTCAAGACAATTTCTAAAGTCCTGCAAAAACAACAAGTCATCAGCTGATGGAAGGAAGGTGACCATCTACACAAGCCCATAGAATTACACGAGGGAAGGGGTGTCAGGGTCTGTTAATAACTTTTGGATTTATTCTACATCATTGGCTTTCTGGATTGCTTTGAAGATGATTATAGGGCGGCACGGTGGCACAGCGGTTAGCACTGTTGCCTCACAACACCAGGGCCCTGGGTTTGATTCCAGCCTTGGGCACCTGTATGTTTGAAGTTTGCACATTCTCCCCCTTGTGGGTTTCCTTCGGGTGCTCCAGTTTCCTCCCACAGTCCAAAGATGTGCAGGCTGGGTGGATTGGCCATGCTAAATTGCCCGTAATGTCCAAGGATGTTTAGGTTAGGTGGGTTAGACATGGGAAAATGCAGGGGTAGGTGATCAAGTCAAGGTGGGATGCTCTTCAGGGATTTGTAGATTATATGCGGGATGGGTCTGGGTGGGATGTTTGGAGGGTCGGTGTGGACTTGTTGGGCCGAAGGCCCTGTTTCCACACTGTAGAGATTCTATGATGCCACCTTTGTAAGGGAACTACTTGGTTTCTAGCTTGGAAAAGACTGTCCTTGTAAATATGGCAAAGGAAGCAGAGGATCATTAAGATAACTCTAAGTAGCGTATTACTGATCTATGTCAGAGCAATCAAGCATCTACCATGTGACTGTGTATGTTACAAATTGAATATTTGAGGGTTCTTACAAACATCACCAGGGAACATCTCAGAAGTTGGCCAATTTCTTACCTGCCTTTTGCACAACTGATACTTACCTTTCTATAGAATGAAGATAATTAGTAACTACAAGATATAATAGAAGACAGAATATTCATGCAACACAGGCAAAAAATGCAGGAAAGTAAGGAATAACTGGCTTATACCTTAATGAGATTTCCTGGAAAATTGCTCATTGTGCTGTAAACACCTTCACACTGTGTAGGCCTGTGCCATCTTAAATGCTCTCCTAATTGAAGGGATATCATTGGCGGTGGGTAGCACAACCAACTGGCAAACTACAGGACATGCAAAAATCCTGTAATGTATCTGCAACTAACTCTGACGCACAAGTGCAAATTCCTGGTAACTCTGCTTCTGGAGTTGTTATGGCTTCATTGTTTCTACAGCTGGTGTCTATTGCCACATGAGGTATGCAATGTTTCAGACCTGCTGCTGACAGTTTATCTCTTGTTTTTCCATTTGCTACTGTTTCATTGAACAGTAAGTGATCATAAGGCTTGGTATACTACCCATGAGAGAATATAACTGTTTCATCAGGTGAGTTAGTGATAGATATGTGTTAGGTCCCTAAGTCACATTGCAGCAGCAAAATTATTCATGAAAGATGCTGCTCCCATATGTCTACACCCTGCAGAGGCTAATGTCACCAGTGAAGATGCTACTACCATTGCCATATTCTGCACAGTACACACAAGTATTAATCTATAATATCTATGACGTGAGCATGAAAACACATCTGAGTGTTGAACTTCCTCACAGTACAGATATCACATTTCATTGTATTCTGTAAAGAAGCAACTGACTCCTTAATACAGTCCAGGTGCTGAACAAACTGCCTTGTAAAAGTAGGTCCATTAAGATCTGGATCCTCTTGCAAATCAGGACTGGCATGCAGCTTGATGGATTTCTGCTTTGTATTAGGTGAGCTCTCATAATGCATCAGCCTTCTATTCCTTCCTCACATCTGCACCCTAACACAATAGGATCTGTATTATTATTATTATTATTATTATTATTATTATGTACATGATCACTTGCAGATAATCATATTGATGGGACAGATTATGCAATCATTGGCTTCCTGATCAATGTAGCAAAAAAGTATGAGGCCTATCTAGTTCAATCAGGACAAACCTTGTCATTTCCATGCTTTGACTTCCAAGTAAATTAAAACAACTTCCATCTAAGCAGTCAGTTATTTTATACTTGGGAATTCTTCACCAGATCAACACTGCTGACTCCAATTATCTGTAAATTTAGCATTTAACATTACAGAAGTAATAGTAGTTCAGGATGTAGGGAAATTATTATTACAATTTCCTCAGCTCACTCAACCAGTAAGTTGTCAGCAGCTTTTAGAATGACTTCTCAGAAAGTTAGTTCATCAGTCATTAACTACAAAGAAATGGCTACTCTCTTAATTGTCATTGAAAGAGTTATTTTCTAACAGTGTTTCAGTACACACACACGTGTCTTCCTGTAGTGCTTTTTCTTACCATGGTGACAAAACTAATGTGATTTGTGTAACTCCCCTTTTTTAACTTCGGATTCTTGTATCATGCGATGCATGTATGATATTTCTATTGATCCAAATTACTCTGTAATATATATAACAATTAGTTTCTTTTATAGTGATATCTATCTTGCATTACTACTTTAGAATGATACTCATAGTGTTCTGTGCTTTTTTAAGTCATTGTAAATCCTTTCCCAACCTACAGCTAGTTTGCAGCCAATAGTGTTTGGCTGTCTGGCTAGACTTCTTATGTTACCATTACATAACTGGAGGCCAAGTGGGTTTCTGTGGTACAGTAATAATGTCCTTACTGCTAAGCAACTTCAAGTCCCACCTGCACTAGAGGTGTATTGTAGTGTATCTGAATAAGTCTTCTTTTAAAAAAGCAATCAATACTCAAGGCCATTTGCACTCACAAAAGATTGTCACTTTTTACTACATTACAGTAGTTACTCATATTTCTCGATGTTTTATCATTAAAATGGGTTCTTGAAACTAGGCATAGATCCATTTTGCATGGATATTTATCATTCCAACACCAGATTAATGAGTTTCTGACAATTGTACTGGTTACATGGCTCAATACCAGTTGGAAAATTGTTTAACGATCTTACTACCTATCCGTCATGATTTCATTACTGCCAATGAGTTGGTACTGACCAGATGCAACCATGTCCTGTTCTTGGTATGTTACTTTGCAAGTCTTCTTTAAATGATCAAGAAATCATTTGTGTTTGTATGCTCCGAGTCATGAAGTACTGATTAACTACCATACAGTTCAACTAAATACATCTAAAGACCTGTGAAATGCTCTCATGTTCATAACCACATTTTCAGAATGTAACTTTAGATACTGAGCAATAATACATGGTGAATGATGGTTTGAATTTTTGGATGAACACTCCTAATGCAGCGTTTTATGCACAATATGAATTCACCCACAGACTTTGCATGATTTCCTATCTGTTAGCATTAGTACATACCGTTGTGTACCTGAATTCATTTAGAAGTAAAATGTTACAAATTTTGACCAGAAATGTCAAATAAAAGAGAAGTAAATCCTATATAACCATGTAATGGTAGCTGGTTTTTTTAATCTTCCTTGAAATTTTAGTTCAACAGAAGTTAACAGTTTGTATTTCCACATTCATATGTATGTTAATATAATCATGATTCTGTAATTATCTGAAACAGTTATATGTTTGCAAATTTGTTTTGTTAGTAACACCCAGATATATTTCCAAATGATTGACAAAAAACAATGTCTTACAAGTCCTAATCCTCTAAACATGTGAGTTAACTAAAGGACTTCCCAATGAAATCAACAGTAGTGTATTTTATTCTGTGTTGAGAGACATTTGGAGATGAAAACAAGGTTAATTCTCCAAAGTGTCAGCCCTCATTTTGAGTTCTGAAAATTTCAGGCTGGATTATTATTGGTAAGGATATCCATAACTGTCTGTTACCTTTCAAAATAAAATAGGGGGTAATATCTTGCATTGAAACTGTTGAATTATTAATACAATTTACCATGTAAATGTCATAATTATCAATAATAGTCAAGCTCCAAAATACTGTGGTCAGTTCTTTAAACATCTGGCATTTTAAATAATTTTATTGATTTGGTAAGAATGTACAAAATCAGAGATTTACAAAAAAAAGCAGATTGACTTTCTGTGCCTGTCATATAAACTTTCCAAACAAAGTATACAGAGCAGTTCATAAATGGTTTTGTCCTTTATTATGACAAAAGCAAATATTGCTTATGAAAGACAAACACCATACAGAATTTTGATCAGAAAACCACAGCTTCTTATCCAGTTTCATCTCTATGCTCTTTTACATAGTTCCATCTTTAATCCTTTGTCTGATCATCATCGTTAATCTGTTGATTCAGATTTAGAGCAATGGTCAGGCATTATGTAAGATAGAATGAGAAAGTCCAACAATCTTTTCGAGAGCAATTACAGAAGACTAGCATTCGTTCTTGTATAAATCAAATGTCTATAAGTATATAAAGTCATAAAATGTAAATTTGTAAGTATGGCATTACAGCATTTTTTTTTACTAACTGTGTTACATCTGCCTCAGATAGGAACATAAGGCAAAACACAAAATACCTTAATGGTGAAAACCATGGAAACAGCTGTGTAGCACATAACAGCTGGCAATACAATAGATAACCCTGGGAGGGAAGTGTACTCCAGCTGTGGTGACTCGAGGAGAAAAAATGAACAAGGAGGATTAGCTCTAGAAGCCCTGCCTTGCTGTCTATGTGCCAGGCCTCTGTTCAGCAATCTGATTCCCTGTAGTGTAACACTCTGATCATTCAATTCTCACTTAAATTCTCCGCAGCTCACTGCTCTCAAGGTTATTAACACTCGGTGGCAAATGACCTCGCTCATCCCACTTCCATTCACCAGTATGCTACAGATTTGTACCTACACACTCACTGGGACCTCACAGAACTCCAGGAAGCCGGACATAATATTGGCCATACTCCAGTATTATTCTAACTGGCACCAATCAAATTCTTGTCCATTCCTGAGAGATGACTATACAGCATTCCCGTTAAAAGAGGAGAATTTCCAGGATCATAAAGTCTCATTTTCTCAGTTTTGCAGCAAAATGAATTCTAAGAAAGCGTATACATTACTTCTAAACTCTTTAATCCTGTGATAGTCATCATCATTTAGAATACTGAAAACAAGCGTAAGTTATTAATTTCAGTAGAGTGAAAATAATAATCCCTGAATGCTATCTAGAACAGAAATAGTTAATATTCATTTTGGTTTACACAATGTAAGTTTGCATTATTTAACTTTTGTCTTGCAACACAATTTAGCATTAAGTAAATATTGTGAAATATTACTTGATGGATTTTGTTTTTACTAATTGATTCAATACCCATAAAAAGTGTAGATTAGTGGGGAAGTGAAGAAATGTAAACAGAGGAGATACGTGTTACAGAAGCAGAGATTTAGATTTGATGCCACAAAGCTCTTTTTTTTTGCAATGTTTCTGACATCTGGAGCATGTTACCAGCATCATCAGTGAGTATGGATTCATTGTAGAGAAACTGGACAAATTCCTGCAAGTAGGCGATCTCTCCAGTTGCAGAAGGTAAAAGGATTAAAACATAGTGTTATCATCTGTTACTTGTTGTGTTTGGAATTACGGTTTTAAGAAAATTTTTAGTGGTTATATATTGTTTACACTGTTGCCCATTGCAGCTCAATCATTACGCTCTAGCTCGATGTATGTTTCTATATGAGTGGATTAGTCCATATCCGTTCTCTGCAGTCAGGCCAGCTATAGCTATTGGCGGAATTTTCTTTCCTCTCACGGTTCAGTCTCAAAACAGTTATGTATTTTCAAGAGGGATTTGACCAAAGGTGATTGGAGTTTGAAGGGTGAGAGTTGGGAAAATGAAGTTTGCCATTTGTGCCTGAAGAGGGATGTGCTTCAATCCCTGGACTTCTGATTGGAAATTCAGGTACATGCTCAGGTCTAGTACAGGAAATCCAAATTTCTGCAATTCTCTTCATTAAGCTTGGTAAGTTTTTGACTTGAAGATAACATATACTTTCCACTTGAATCAAAGGTAGAACATTACAGCTAAATTGGGTACACCATGGCCTTAGGAGGGCACTGGAGAATTTATGCTGGAAAAATACGACTGTTCACATAATCTGAAATATTCATCGAGTATTTTTCAGATGGAAGAAACAAGACTTATAAAAGAAAATCATTTGTAAATGTTGACTGATTCACTCCATTATTTCTCAGGGTTGTAAAAGTTTCCCAGTATCAATCAGATTTTATTATGTTCTAAATGAAAGAATGGCACAGCCAAAGAAGGACACAGTAATAAGCATAAATATTATGCCCTTGTAACCAACATTAACAGAATGGTAAAATGAAAAAGGCTCACAAGCAAGTTTATCAATGTAACTCTGACTAGTCAATCTTATTTTGCCAAACGTAATTTCTTCATTTCTGATGCTACTTTGACACATTGTATTTATCCCAATTTACAGAACTATAAAACAAGTCTTCAAAATTTAATGATTGTATTATAACATGAGAATAACATGAGAAGGTAATAATGAAAAAATGTAATGGATTGCTGGCCTTTGTAGCTGGAAAAGTAGAATTCACATGGGCATGTGCTGTGCTTCAATTGTACAAAGCACTGAACAAACCTCATCTGGAGTATTGTAGGCAGTTCTGGAACCACACATCTGGAAGGATATATTAGCCATGGAGGGTGGTCAACAAATACATAATAAATTAATACCCAGGCTCCAAAGGCTAAATTATATGGAGAAATTACACCAACCAGCATTGCATTCCCTGAAATTGAGAAGTTTTCTAAGCAAACAGATTGATAAATAATAGCTTAAGAGAAAGTATTTGTGCCAATCATGATCTCATTGAATAATGGAAAACAGGCAGGTGTACCAAAATGACTAACTCCTGTTTCTGTTGGCTGGTGACAGACTGGCAGGCTGAGTGGGAATGGTATAAGATGCCATGGATACTGTGTCCATTATTTATCTGCACAACTTTGTCTCCATTACTATGTTTCCAGTCATAGCAATCTGTACCCCTGACTGCAGACTCTACTGGTGACACTGCCGGTTTTGCAGACCTACCAGCAGATCTCTGAATGGTGACTTACCGAAGAATGGAAGCCCTACCTCAAGGCATTTAACAGCAAGTGGCCAAGGACTGAGCCTGCCAAACAGAGGTAGGATTCCCCCCTAGATTTTCAGCCTATGTTTCTACAATTCACTTTTGCATACACTCACCTTTCCATTTGCTGGATACAAAAGGTGAGGTAATGACAGTCACACTTATCAATTTCATTTATGGATATACAGAACTCGATTTTTAAGTCTGTGGCGATGAATGAGATTCAATGAATCGACTGGCTTTGACAGTAGTACAGACATGGGATTTTCTAAGGTCTCACCTGTAAAGTGTCCTTTGTTCAAAAGTAGACCTTCTACACGTTGCCTTTCACTTTAAGGCACATATTTTTTTTCTCTCAATGTTTCAGCTGTGAACCAGGGATCTTGACACTTTAAGGAAACTGTTTGAAAAATTAATTGGTTTGCCATGGGTGTGTATTAATATTTGTGTGAATCTAAATTCACCATGTGGCGAGAAGAGTTTGTGGCATTACTGACAATGTTGAAATATAATTTGAACAGTACTGTAAATAAATGCTGCTTTAAATGTTGAACTAATACTGAATAAATCTGTAGTACTGATTAAAACTGTATACATTAAACCAACATAACAGATTGAAGGCAGTCGCCCTCAGACACTTACATACATGCCAGCTGTATCCTGTTTCTGCTAATATGTTAATATGAGGATTGAATTTTTTAAAAAAGCCTTATTCCAAAACTAAGCGACATTGTTTATATTCTACCTCTTCCATTTTAAAAAGGCTATGAAGATGTTAAGAAACACTCAAGCACAGCCTACATAATCGGATGGATAAACAGTTCTGCAAAAACTGACAATCAAATTCAACAGAAAGTGCCACTAAAAACCACACAACAAAATTTTTCTTTGCTTTAATTTTGCAAAATTGTACACAATAGAAGGATATTGAAAGCTCAAGATTTTGGTCACAGCATAAATTTATAATTATAAATTTCATTGCATGTAATTCATCTTTGGATGAATTTGGATGAAAGTTGAATCCCATCTTATTATATTAGATGTACAGATACATTTAAAATCCTAAATATCTGCAGTCACCTCTTATTTCCACAGACATTAATGTATGGTATCTGGCCAGCAATTCAATTGACCATAACTTTCTGATTCATAATTAATTTTCAACACTCACGTGGAGCATTGTCTCCAGTAAAGAAAGAGAGTTTTAAACGCATGACCTGCTCTTGACCTCAGAATTTCATACAAGACAGTGGCTATATCAACCAATTATCTTTGTTTTTGTGCAGCATTATACCTCATGCCCCAAATAGATTGAGGGATTATTTATAGTTGATACTTCCTCACCCGGAAACAATTCTTGAACTGTTATAAGCCCTGGGGTTACCCAAGGTCATGAGGGATTCAAAATGGGTTTTTCTCTAAGATAACAACAGAGTCAAAAGAATCATAAGATGAATATTCAACTTTGTAACCCAATTTTATTGCATAGAAGACAACGATTATGAGACGGAATGATGTAAAGTTGAGAACAGTTAATTATTTGATAACTGGCCCTTCTCAGTTTCCTCCACAAAGCCTCTGGAGGACAGAACATTCTTTTCCATCAGTGAAATCTCTCAGAAAGATCTTCTGTATCAGGAAACAATTCTTATCATTTGATTCTAGGACAGAATTTTCTGCTGCCTTGAGTGACATAGGCAATGACAAGAAAGTTGGAAAAATACAGCAAAACTGAAAAAAATTCAGAACCTCCACAATGTACAATGGTATAGGCAGGAGTTTTTCACTGCTCAGAGCACCGAACAGTCAAAGGGTATGGCACCATGCTGTGTCAAATCACACTGCCAGCAAGTGTCTGTCCCTAGTGAGTTAAAGAGGGACTACATTCAGTCAGGGATATCACCATGGTCAGCCAGGGTCTCAACTTATTCCAGAACAGGTAGTGGACCATAGTCAGTCCTGCATGTCAAGAGCAAAAAAAATTCTGAGGACTGCAGAAATATCGCTTGGGGTACTGTGGAAACCTCAATCTGGGGTGAGGGGGCTAGGCTACATTTTCCCACAATGAGACAAATGGAGGGACTGAGTATTTTGATAGTACATGAAAGGCCAGTTACTGGTGGTGCAGGAGCAAGAGACTTAATAAAGTGTCCACAGGGTGCAAGTGGGAAGTGGAGAAGATATGAAGGGTTAGCACTCTGGGAGGATCAGTTGAGGCAGAACTATTGAGTGGACAAGATGCTCAAAGTAGTATGAGATGCAATGCATGAGGCTTGGTCAAATGAATGTGCACTGAAAAGTTAAAATGACTGGTGGACCTGTGAGCATAAGGTAGCAGAAATGAAGATAGTCATAGAGCAATAGAGTAAACAGCATGGAAACAGGCCCTTTAGCCCATGCTGACCATGGTGTCCTCTTAGCCAGCTCCAATTGCCCGCACGTGGTCCATATCCCTCTAAACCTTTCTCATCCATCTACCTATCCAAATAGTTTTTAAATGTTGCTATTGCACCTGCCTCAACTACATTCTCGCAGCCCATTCCACATATGCACCACTCTCTGTATGAAGAATTTGCCCCTCAGGTCCTTCTTAAATCATCCCCTCTCAACTTAAACCTGTGCTCTAGTTTTCAATTTCCCTTCCCTGGGAGAAAAAACTATATGCATTCATCCTATCTATGCCCCTCCTGATTTTATACGCCTCAATAAGGTCACCCCTCATTCTCCTACATTTCAAGGGATACATTCCTATCCTGGCCAACCTCTCCCTCTAACTCAGGACTATTCGTCCTGGCAACATCTTCATTAATCTTCTTTACACACTTTCCAGTTTAACTATGTCTTTCCTATAACAGGGCGACCGAAACTGTACACAATACTCGAACTGCAGCTCCTTTAACAACTTCTACAATTGTTACATGATGCCCCAACTCCTAAATTCAATGCCTAGATCGATGAAGGCCAGCATGCTAAATGCCTTCTTCACCACCCTGTCCACCTGTGACAAGCCTTCGACGAACTATGTTGTTGCATTCCGAAATCCCTCTGTTCTGCAACTCTCCTCAGGATCTTACCATTTCCTGTACAAGTCCTAGCATGGTTTGACTTTCCAAAGTGCAACACCTCACACTTAGCCATATTGAATTTTATTTACCAATCCTTAGCCCACTTCCCCATCTGCTCAAAACCCCTCTGTAATTTTTCATAACCTTCTTCACTATCAACAATAACTCCTAATTTTGTATAATCCACAAATTTACTAATCATGCCTTGTACATTCACAGGGCTTGGAACATCATTAGTCTTCTTTACATGTTGTTATATATTATGGTTTTTCTTAGATACTGTGATGGCCTGGGCCCCTATCCTGATTCAGTCTGGCTGAGACTACTGACATTACCACATTTACTGATCTCCTTTCCACTAACCAGTCACCCAGCACCTCCAGGTCCAAATCGGTAAACTAACTTTCTTTCTGGCCATTTCCTTCAGAATAGGCATTGGACTACAGTGTGAGGGGCTGCTCCTGACTTGAAGGGCCAAAAATGGTCTAAGCCTGGCCTTGAAATATGGCACCAGTAGCACAACCATCACAAAGTCCTGGTAGCAACGAATACGTCCACCATTCCTGCCACCAAAGAAGCTGGTTGCATAATTAGTGGGATGAGGATTGGAAGATTCAGTAAGAAAGGCCACAACAGGCCATGGCAGATCATGTGCTATGAATTTCTCTTTACAAAACACTGTCGAAAAATGGGAAAATTCAGCCCAAGGCGTCTGCTTTTGCTTGGTAATAAGACAACTAACTCTTGTGAAGCTCAATCATTCACCTCAGCACACCTTAATTTATACTGTAGGATGTCTGCTCCATTCCAAAGAATGTTGTCAAAATTTTCTAGTTAAAACCTGAAAAATGAATGCCATTAACTGTATCAGTACAGTTATCCTTCACTTCTGGGAAAAGGTTATTGTAATTCGCCAACAGCAAATATTATTTTAATATAATGTAACAAAGAACTACGGATGCTGGAAATTGAAGACAAATACAGAAATTGCTGGAGAACCTGGCCAGGTCTGCAGCATCTATGGAGAGAAAATAGAGTTAAAACTGTGAATCTTCTTCCAATTTGATTTTATCTTCAGTCCAACAATGGTTTGAATTTAATTGCACTGTAATATACTTTAAGGAGGGAAGCTGTCATCCTTACCTGGCCTGGACTACATGTGACTCCAGACCCACAGTAGGTTGCTGGGCTTTAACTACCCTCGGGGAGGAGCATAAATACATACCTGGTTAGCAATGCCTGCATCCTGAGAATGAAAAAGAAATGAGCAAACTTCCAATGTACTTCACAGAAGTGAAAATTGGACAAAGTCAGCAACAGAGCTAATACTAGACTTGCCAAAGAGCTTGGTGAAATTGGTCAGAGAGAGACAGGAACAAGTTTAGGATGAGAATTCCAGTGCTTCCGACCTACAGAATTTACAACCTGAGTAAATGGGAAATGGCATTAAGGCGAACAAAGACAGGGTTTAAAGGAGTACAGAGTTCTCTGACATTGCATAGTTGAAAAAGATTATAAAGACAGATAGAGCTGTGACAGTGAATGGATTGGAATAAGTGTGAGAAATTTAAATCTGAGATGTTAGTAAACTGGGAATCAAAGTAGGACACCTCAGGCAGAGGTTATAGTTTGGTAAAACATACAATTAGGTTCATGGTATAGGCAACACAATTTTGAAATGTGTTCAAATTTATGGAGAATTGCACAGGGACAAAGTTGAGGCTGAAGCTAGCAAAAGCAAGGACTGGGATTTCAGGTAGACTGAGGCAGTGTAAAGATGGACTAGATTATGGAGATGGAGGTAGACAGTTATTTTGCAATGGGGAGAGAAGCTTAATTTAAGATTAAATTGAATGCCAAGTTTATGAACAATCAGATTCAGTCTGAGAAAGATTGGGAAAAGATGGAGATTCTGGTAGAAGTGACATTAAACAATGGTTTGGGACTTTTTAATGTTTAAATGGGGGACTTGCAGTCCTCTCAGACAACATGTTAGGCAAGCAAGCTGACAACGCAGAGGCAAGCAGAAGGATCAAACAATATAGTTGAAAGATACAGTTAGGTGTGGAACTTGATACATTTATCAGTGATATTATTTCATTGCATGATACTTTTGCTACAATTGGATAGCTTTCATAGTTCTTCTTCTGGTACCAATTTGCAAATGCTTGGATTTATTGAATTCAGTTTCATAATTTACCATGGCAGAAATTAAAGTCTAGTAGGGCACTAGGCAATCCCTAATTGAATAAGCCCACTTTAAGATACTGCAGTTATAGCTGTAACAACCCCTATATGAGGTCCACAGGGCAGTTGGTAGTTCGAATCATGTGAATAGTTAATTCACGTTTCAGTAATCTTCAGCAGTAAAAACACTTTGCAAAGGATTTTTTGAGTACATTCGCAGAGCTCTGCTTGGAGCAAGAATTCAATGTTGGGGAGAAGAAACTATTCTCTTAACAAATTATTAACGTTCTGGGTAAAGGTGATTAACTGATTACTGAGACCATTTTAAATTCCTGGTATACCCAAAGTTCGATGAATACCGCAGTCACAGTGAAATCAAAACAGGTTTGAGGTGATTTTCTGGAGATGAGGTTTAAAGTCCATGGTTTTTATGCCCTTTTTATATCCAAATTATATAGCCTCTTTTGTGGTGATGCACACCTAAGACCACATAAGTAAAACAATCAGAGTTAACATTCACTTATTCAAGCCAATTTTATGACTTATCAATCAGCCTCAATTCAAATCTCATAGTGAACTAACGTATAGAAAACCACCTCACTGTTGAATGAAAATTGTCCAAAACATTTAACAAAATTTGATTTATTTTTGTCTCATGTTTCCACAAAATAATGTTGAATTTCATGCTTTTCAATTATTTTATTTAACAATCAGATCAACTAAGTAGATTATTCCAAGCATGTCCTTTAAGAAAAAAATCCAAATAGATTTATTCTTGCACATCTGGCATGGGCATATTCAGTGTGGGAAATGCAGTTGGAAAACCCTTTGGGCTATAATATATTCACACCAATGTATCACATATTTATAACTGCTGTCATATTTAGTTCATATCCATATGTAATTGCCTTATGCTGTTAGGCTGTTAACAATCTAATATGGTGCACAGATTCACTGCTTTGATGTTGCGGTTTGAGTCTGTGTCTGACAAGACTGAGTATTGACCAGGCTGTGAAGCAGAACAGCTGCCATTAAAACTGTGACTGTAGAACTGTATTTTATTGATTGTCTCTGCAGTGCCTCTTAATATTATTTATCGAAGCAAGCTATCAATGGGAAATGCTTACGACCTCCTCTTATATGTGGTAATTGATGGGAAGTGAGGCATTGTGGCCCCTGCTGACCCCAATGTACTGAAAGCCAGATGGATTGCATGTAACTCAATTATGATTGATATTATCAAATTACATGATGCACAACATATTATATTGGTTCTTTCCAAGGAGATTTATTGACTTATTTTCTCATTGATGTCTTCTTTAAAAATAACTGCTTAAATTAACCTGTAAATAAAAACAATATAACATGGATCATATAGTTGCTTGCTTATTTTTGAAGTTGTTCGCTGGTAGATATCATAAAAAGGGAGCGTAAAATGCCTTGACAACAAATATCAAAGTTGTCAGTTGCTGTTGAAGCTGTCAAAAAGTTAACTTTTTAAAATAATAAGTGTCACAGAGCAAAGGGCAATAGAAAATCTATGCAGTAAAGTTTCACTCTTTTAGAAAATAAATATCATTACTGTTGAAATCTGTAAATGAGGACATCACTTCATTGTTTGTATAAGATAAGCTGATGTTAAAAGTGTCACTTATTCCCAGACTTAATTGGCCTGAGGCTAGTAACGAAATTTGGATGGATTCAGGTCCTGTAGCCTTGGCTGTGGTGAATGAAGCAAATGTACATTTTATTTCAAAACAATGAGAATTTTAAAGTAGAAACAAATTAGACAGTTTCTTTCCAATTGCTCCAAAGATAGAAGTGTGGCTGCCAAGGGTTTATTTTTGACATCTCGAAGAAGAAAGCAGTAAATACACTTTTTGAACTGCTGCAATATTTGTGCTCGATTCTGCTCCCACCATGGTGTTGGGAATGGATTTGTAGGCTTTTGACCAAATAATAATGAAAGAATAGTAGGATACTTCCAAATCAAGATAGAGGGCAACTTGCTGTGAAATCCACGGGTTCCCTTGACATCACTGAATTTGTCCTTCTTAGCACTAATGATTACAGATGAAAGTGCAATTGAAGTTAGCTTGCTAGGTTGCTACCGTAAAACCTCAGGATAGGAAACACCACAGCTAGAGCATCCTACAGGTAAGGGCAGCTGACTATTAAGTCCAGTGGGAGGCACATCAATCAAATGAACTGCTCTGTTCTGGATGATGTCGAGTCTCTAAGCTGTTGTTATGATATTCAGCTGGAAGTATCTTGATTATTCCATCACATTCCTGGCTTCAACCATTAAATTCTAAAAAGCTTTGAGTGGTCATGAGATGAGCTACATGTAAGAGAGTGCCCCGTTCTGTCCCCCTCTTTTGACAACATCCTTGGATAAGTCTAGTCCATTTAGATCTATTGTTGAGAATAAATGATAAACTGAGGGTTTCTGGCAAAAACTGAATTAAACGTGTTATTTTCTTAAATGATTACCCTATTACCTTGTGGAATTTAACACCTGTGGGAATTGGATAAGGATTGTTTCGTCTAGTTTGTGGCCACTAATCCTCCTTTGTCTTTATTTTATCTTGGGGTAAACTAAGGAATAGTGGTAGAGAATATACTACCATATAGAGTATCTACAGAAGAGGTATTGTACTTATATAACAAGAAGGTTTATTGTATGACAGCAATAAGTACAATTACATTTAATCAGAAATAATTATTTGGACCTTCGGGAGCTGGCACAGGTACATCAATATAACTCTTTGCCTACACTTACAGACTGGCTGTGACATCAATAGAATGGAAATAGCAATGCATCATGAATATTAACCTCTTCAGAATCATAATCTTATAAAACATTTTCCCCTCAAGAATTTTTCCAAATAGTTCATCCATCATACAAGAATATAAACATATCCCATTTACCACTATCCCAGTTGCATTCCCAAGGCATCTCTGGCATTGCAAATGCAGGTAGTCAGGATGCCCTATATTTTTCTCAATGCATTTAGTGGGAAGAATGACAAGTCTTTCACTTCAGGACTGCTGACCCTGTTTCTCATCTATGGCTATCCATATCTCTGCTGGAGGATCTTTTACTTTATGGATATCCTTCATAGGAAATGTTGTTCTTAATGAAGTATAGTTGGACCATTGTCTGGAGAAGCCTTATTCTCCTGAAATTCCTTCTTGTAATATAGCTGCTGTGTTGAAATAAGTAACGTTATTCCATGTGATATCGTAGATTTCTGAATCAGGCAATAAGTTGCTATATGGAAAAGACAGTATCTTTTTTGCAGTATCCTGAATATTTAGACAAAGAGGTTGTTTCCTTTTGACTGGATCCTGGATCTATGGATTTTGGCCTGGCTGCCATGAAGTGGGATATACCACATCTCTCTCAAGTTGTTGATCAGGCTGGACATCTTCAGTCTGGGTATTTGAGGGGGGTTTTCAGATTCCCATTTGTCTTACTGAAAGATTGCTGCTCACTCAGACCGTCACTGCCATTGACTGTTCTGTTTTAGAATGCTGAGGATTGAACCAGCCCTGTGAAATCTGAGACTTCCTCCATGCTGACAATATTAAACCCATTGTCCTGTCCACATAAATGAAATCATTTGACTCTTTCTTCTCATTGGGTTTCACCACATGTCTAGGAAGCCCAGTGAAGACTTCTGACAGTTACTTCTTGATTAGTTGGTTAATGGCATTGGGTGGTTCATTGTGAACAATGTACACATTTTCTTTTATGTGTGCTGCATTCTAATGTAATTTGTAGTGTTTTTATGCTTCTGACAGTTATTCCACTTATACATGTAGCCTTAGCTCCGTAGGCATAGCTTCTGATTCTTCAACCATGGTAACCAGTCTGATAGGACAGTAACACTTGCACCTTTATCAAGCACAGAATCAACAGGTTGTCCGTAATGTAGGCAAGTTCTTCTCATCTGGATCAGCAAGATCCCCCTGGGGTTTGCCTCAAATATCTTGTCAAATGCAATTATCTTTTCTAACGAATTATCTTTCCTAATAGTCATGGATGTTCTACTGTACAATGTTCTTTGCGTATGACCACATGTACCTCTACTGCTCTAAAATCATACCTTACTTTCTGCACATCTTTTGGAAATTACCTAGAGTCTTGTTAATGTAGCTTTCTAAGTGATGGCTAGGAATTGCTTCTGCTTACAAGTCTTTATCCTGCAGCACTGCCAGTTTATTTGCATCAGGTAATTGGTTTACTCGATGTAAACTTGCTAGATGCTTCTTTAGAGTATCCACACCTGATAAAGTTAATATGCTTTGCTGCTCTAGTCTGTATCTTTAATATCAAGTGTACTCAAGTATGGATATGCAGGAGTACAGTGAAAAGTTTACAATGTTGCCCCCAATTGACGCCATCTTAGGTATGAAGTGCCAAGGTACACAGCTCGGGTACAAATCTTAGGTACAAAAATAGAAATAAAGTGAAAAAGAACAGCAAAACCTACGTTACTTACCATTGTTCACAGTCTAGGTTAGAAAAATGAGAACAAAGGTTAAAAAGATAAGCATTACAGCCCTTCAGTATAAAGAGCAAAGAACAAAGAAACCCACAGCACAGGAACAGGCCCTTCGGCCCTCCAAGCCTGTGCCGATCAAGATCGTCTGTCTAACCTGTCATCTATTTTCTGACGGTGTATGTCCATTTGCTCCCTGCCCATCCATGTACCTGTCCAAATATATCTTAAAACATGCTAACGTGTCTGCGTCTACCACCTCTGCTGGCAACACGTTCCAGGCACCCACCACCCTCTGTGTAAAGAACTTTCCACGCATGTCTCCCTTAAACTTTCCTCCTCTCACTTTGAACTCATGACCCCTAGTAATTGAGTCCCCCACTCTGGGGAAAAAGCTTTTTGCTATCCACCCTGTCTATACCCCTCATGATTTTGTAGACCTCAATCAGGTCCCCCCTCAATCTCCGTCTTTCTAATGAAAATAATCCTAATCTACTCAACCTCTCTTCATAGCTAGCACCCTCCATACCAGGCAACATCCTGGTGAACCTCCTCTGCACCCTCTTCAAAGCATCCACATCCTTTTTGTAATGTGGCGACAAGAACTGTACACAGTATTCCAAATATGGCCGAACCAAAGTCCTATACAACTGCAACATGACCTGCCAACTCTTGTACTCAATACCCCATCCAATGAAGGAAAGCATGCCATATGCCTTCTTGACCACCCTATTGACCTGCGTTGTCACCTTCAGGGAACAATGGACCTGAACACCCAGATCTCTCTGTTCATCAATTTTCCCTAGGACTTTTCCATTGACTGTATAGTTCGCCCTTGAATTTGATCTTCCAAAATGCATCACCTCGCATTTGCCCAGATTGAACTCCATCTGCCATTTATCTGCCCAACTCTCCAGTCTATCTATAGTCTGCTGTAATCTCTGACAGTCCCCTTCACTATCAGCTACTCCACCAATCTTAGTGTCCTCAGCAAACTTGATCAGACCACCTACACCTTCCTCCAGATCATTTACATATATCACAAACAACAGTGGTCCCAGCACAGATTCCTGTGGAACACCACTGGTCACAGGTCTCCAATTTGAGAAACTCCCTTCTACTACTACTGTCTGTCTCCTGTTGCCTTGCCAGTTTTTTATCCATCTAGCTAGCACACCCTGGACCCCATGTGACTTCACTTTCTCCATCAGCCTGCTGTGGGGAACCTTATCAAACGCCTTACTGAAGTCCATGTATATGACATCTACAGCCTTTCCCTCATCAATCAACTTTGTCACATCCTCAAAGAATTCTATTAAGTTGGTAAGACATGTCCTTCCCTGCACAAAACCATGTTGCCTATCAATGATAAGCCCATTTTCTTCCAAATGGGAATAGATCCTATCCCTCAGTATCTTCTCCAGCAGGTTCCCTACCACTGACGTCAGGCTCACCGGTCAATAATTACCTGGATTATCCTTGCTGTCCTTCTTAAAAAAGGGGACAACATTAGCAAGTCTCCAGTCCTCTGGGACCTCACCCGTGTCTAAGGACACTGCAAAGATATCTGTTAGGGCCCCAGCTATTTCCTCTCTCACTTCCGTCAGTAACCTGGGCTAGCTCCCATCCGGATCTGGGGACATATCCACCTTATTGTCTTTTAGGATACCCAATACCTCCTCCTTCCGTATGTCAACTTGACCTTGAGTAAGCAAACATCTATCCCTAACCTCAACATCCGTCATGTCCCTCTCCTTGGTGAATACCGATGCAAAGTACTCATTAAGAATGTCACCCATTTTCTCTGAATCAGCGCATAACTTTCCTTCTTTGTCCTTAAGTGGGCCAATCCTTTCTCTAGTTACTCTCTTGCTCTTTATATATGAAATAAAAGTAGATCAGTAGCACAGAGCTCCACAGGCCGCTTTTAGACCCATAGACAGATTCTTTCTGGTTTTTGTTTCCGGCACAATTTGAACAGTTTTGTTCAAGGTTGGATCTTCCTTGGACTGTAAGAATTTCAGCAATACTCAATTAAGGATTCCAAGAACAATTCTGTCTCTTATGAAATAACATGGTGTAGAGCTGGATGAACACACATTGGGGAAACCAAGCAGAGGCTTGGGGGTCACTTTGTGGAACACCTATGCTCAGTTTGCAACAAACAACTGCACCGCTCAGTCGTGAGCCATTTCAACTCCCCCTCCCACGCCTCAGGTGACATGTCCATACTGGGCCTCCTGCAGTGCCACAATGATGCCACCTGAAGGTTTAAGGAACAGCATCCCATATTTCGCTTGGGAACCCTGCAGCCCAATGGTATCAATGTGGACTTTACAAGCTTCAAAATCTCCCCTCTCCCGACAGCATCCCAAAACAAGCCCAGCTTGTCCCCGCCTCCCTAACCTGTCCTTCCTCCCACCTAAGCCCTCCTCCCACCTCAAGCCCCACCCCCATCTCCTACCTACCAGCCTCATCCCACCTCCTTGACTTGTCAGTCCTCCCTGGACTGACCTATTCCCCACCCCAACTTCTCACTTACATGCACCTTTACTGGCTCCACCCCTGCCTCTTTGACCTGTCTGACTCCTCTCTACCTATCTCCTCCTCTATCCATCTTCTATCCGCCTCCCCCGTCTCCCTATTTATTTCAGAATCCCGTTCCCCTCCCCCATTTCTGAAGAAGGATCTAGACCCAAAACGCCAGCCTTCCTGCTCCTCTGATGCTGCTTGACCTGCTGTGTTCATCCAGCTCTACACCTTGTTATCTCAGAAACTGCAGTTCCTACTGTCTCTGTCTCTTATGAATTCTGACTTCAAAGCTCTACATTAATGGGTTCTTCAAATTCATGGAAAACTATAATGAAATTGCCTATATTCTCCCAGAAGTTGAATTCTTTTGTTAAATCTTGTTCATTCATGAATGTGGTTTGTTCTGAAAATGAAGCATTTACTAAGAGCTTTTAAGGTATCTTCAAAAGTGCCTGCGCACTCTTTTTAATGTTTTGTCATCAAATTGTCATCATCCATAATGGACTCACTGAACTCACTGATAATCGTATTGTAAAAGTATTTCAAGTCTGTACTACTTCAACATTGATTTAAACTTGCCCTTCCTTAAACTTGTATTTTTCTGCTCAATGTTATTTTAATTTGTATGACTAAAGGATTGAGTTTAAAAGCAGAGAGGTTATGTTGCAGCTGTACAAGGTGCTGGTAAGGCCACACCTGGAGTACTGTGTGCAGCTTTGGTCTCCTTACTTGAGAAAAGATGTACTGGCACTGGAGTGGGTGCAGAGGAGGCTCGCTAGGTTGATTCCAGAGTTGAGGGGGTTGGCTTATGAGGAGAGACTGAGTAGATTGGGATTATACTCACCGGAATTCAGAAGATTGAGGAGGGATCTTATAGAAAGTTATGAAATTACGAAGGGAATAAATAAGATAGAAGCCTCAAGATTACAGGGAGCAGATTTAGGACCGAATCGAGAAGGAACTTCTTCACCCAGAGGGTTGTTAATCTATGGAATTTCTTGCCCAGTTAAGTAATTGACACTACTTCAGTAAACATTTTTAAAGCTATGGTAGATTTTTTTTGAACAATAAAGGAATTAAGGGATACAGTGAGAGCATGGGTAAGTGGATCTGAGTCCATGAAATGATCAACCATGATCTTATTGAACGGTAGAGCAGGCTCGAAGGGCTGAACGGTCTACTTCTGCTTCTAGTTCTTATGTTCTTATGATTATAGAGTTTGTACACAGCAATGTTGCTGTTTTCTCTTTATTTGCAGTCTTTTTAAATTCTACGTTTTGAAATATTGTATTTCAATGCTATCACTGGTCTACTGATCTACTATTGTATTAAACTCTTTACTACTTTCCAGGTTTTTAAACCTTTTTCTTTATAACATTAGATTTCTTTTTCTGCTCATTGAGTTTCCCTGCCTTTCTTAGCAATCCTTATGGTAGTTATATCGTTCCTTTTATGATATTTCTGCCTTCTTCAGCCAAGATAATGATTTTCTACTTCTTCCTGTGTAAAATAAATGTTTTCCTACCTTTCATAGTCTAAGCACTAAGTACTTTCTTCAACAAATGTTTTTTTTAAGTTGTTGACTGCGGCTTTTATAAACCTTCCCACCAAAATCACAGCTTGCTAGCTGATTCTCAAATCTTTTTACATCTTCATTTTTTCCTGACTTTTCTTTTCCCATTACATTGTTCACTCAGTTTCTTTGCATTTACTTGATTTTCAGCTTATAAAAATTCTGAGGCTCTCCCAATTCTAGGGGATTGGTCCAAAGTGTGGTCCTTTCACTGCTCCTTGGAGCTTGTCGCATGAAAACAAACCTCAATGGCATTGATGCTTATTGTGTGAAGATACAGTCTTTTTTCCTGAACTTGCTGCTCTGAGAGATCTTCATCTGTAGCCTTTGGTTGCTCCTTACAGAGCTTCCTTCATCAAGGCCTTTGTGTTTTCTAAAACAAAAACAGAAATGATTGGCAAACCTGATAGTGCTGATGAAGAGTCACTGTACTCAAAATATTATGTCTGCTTTCTATCCACAGGTGCTGCCAGACCTACTGAGTTTTGCCAGTAATTTCTGTTTTCATTTCAGCGGTCGAATAGGTAGAAAAGTACAAATGTAAGTCAATTTGGGAATCTATTTGACGAGCATTTGAGAAAGCCTAACAAAACAACATAACATTATAAATGTGAGGATATTGAGATGGATAGGGGAAGCGAGAGACACAGGCCCGAGGTGACAGATGAAGTGGTAAACATAGCAAATTGGGATAGTTCCATTCATTGCGCAAGGTATTGGATACAAAAACAGGGAAGCTAACTCTGGAAATGTACAAGACACTGGTTAACCACAACTAGAGTGGGGTGCACACCTCTGTTCACCATATTACTTTAAGAACATAATTATTCTAGCGAGAGCTTAGAGGATATTTACAAACTGTTCCTAAGGCATGAAAATTACAGCTATGCGAAACATTTGTATAAGTTTAGTTTGTTAGAACAGAGGAGGCTGAGGAGTAACTTAATAAAATGTACAAAATTATGAAGGGCTTGGATTGGGTGGCACGGGACGACCTGCTTCACAAGTTGGAAAGGACATTTGCTGGGGCCACAAGTTTGAAGTGATTAGTGGAAAGTTCAGAGGAAACATTTAGAGGGAACATGAGGAAAAATTTTCATTTAGAGGGTGTTGAGTGTCTTGAATTTGCTGCAGAAATGTTGCAAACTGCACGGCCACCGAACAGATGCTGAAAAATGGGATTAGAATGAAACTAGTTTATTCAGCTTGCACAGACACAATGAAATGAATGGCTTCTTTCTGTACCGTAAACTTTTATATTTTATTTGGGTCTTCTGGATTCCTCGTCTTCAAGAGGGGGCTCAGATCCATCCTACACCACCATGAGGTATTTTCCCAGCTGACTACTATTCATACTTTGTTGTATTTGCCACCTCTACCAGTACATATTATTGGATTCAAGTTGTTTGAGATAGTTCATTGCCACCACTCCTTTGTCTAGGGCCTTTTTAGTGATTCCTGATAGAGGAAACACTACCACAGGGTATCTATAGAAGAGGTCATAATCAAAGATAAGAAAGTCTATTACACAGTAGCAATAAGTACAACTATGATTGGTCAGGCTTAATTCCTACAACTTTATGGAGCTAGTACAGATATCTATTCTCTCTATGAACTGGAGTAGAACTCTGTCTCAATAGACTGAGACACATCAGTGGAATGGATGGAGCCAACGTCACATGAACTTTAACCCCTTCAGAATCATTATCTTATACAACATAATTTTCTACATTAATATCAATGTCACAGTTGCGCCAGCATAACTTAGCTGGAAGAGGTTACTAGACTTGGGGTGCAGTTTTTATTCACTTTCAGAATGTGGGCATTGCTGGTTAGACCTGCATGTGTTGCCCTCCCCTAACTACTCAAAGGACAATTATGAGTCAACATATTTATGAGAGTCTGGAGTCACACGCAGATCAGACCAGATAAGGACAGTACTTTCAGTTCTGAGGAAGGGTCACCGGACCCGAAACGTTAACCTACTGAGCTTTTCCAGCAACTTTGTTTTTGTTTTTGTCAAGGACAGTACTTTCATTGCCTAGGGGACATAACTCCTAGTGATGCTCAACTGCTTAAGTGAATTGAGTGGACACAATGCCCATGATGGTGGCATAGTGCTCTCATGATACTTAGGAAGGAAGACCAGTCACCAGACGTCTCTGAGCACTTTACAGTCAATGAAGCACTTTTTGAATATTGCAATGTAGGTTACAGAGCAGCCATTATGTACTCAGCAAATTCTCACAGACAACAGTATCATCCTGATCAAGCAAAATATATATTTTTTTCTGATGGTTTTGGTGTGTAGCATGCTGTCAGTCCATGTACGGTCATCTCAATTGGTTCTCATTCTAAGATGTTTCTTGTGGTTTTGTTATTTTGCAGTGTCTATTGAATCAGGACAGATTTCCTGGATTGGCTGTGACAGAGGAATGAAGAATGTGCTAGCCCTCATGATTACAAGTATAGTAGTTAGAATCCACTATTACTAATGGACAAAATTTCCTCACATATGTTCAGTTTTGCACTACTCAACTTGTTCTTAGTTTACTTAATTAGCATCACAGCAATGTCACAACAATACTATGAAGCATGTACTCACTGTAAAAAATTGATTTTATCTTCAAAATAGTTGCATACTGGTCACTCTTTCCAACGTATTATGAAAGATGTTTGTTTAACATATAGAACTGAGAGGAGAAAGTAATATACAAATGTTTTATGCTGAGTACGCACTGCACTGATGTGTCAGTTTAGATTATTTGTTCAAGTCATTAGAACAACTCCCTTTCTGTGCAAAATTGCCTGATAATGTTCATAGAATCAATCATAGAATCCCTACAGTGTGGAAACAAACCCTTTGGCCCAACAAGTCCACACTGAACCTCACAGCATCCCACCCAGGCCATTCCTGCATAACCCCCCTCATCTGCACATCCCTGAACACTATGGGCAATTTAGCAAAGCCAATCCACCCAACCTGCACATCTTTGGACAGTAGAAGGAAACCCAGGCAGACACGGTGAGAATGTGCAAACTTCACACAGATAGTCACCTGAGGGTGGGATCAAACCCGGATCCCTGGTTCTGTGAGGCAGCAAGCGCTAACCACTGTGCCGCCCCCTGAAATAGTGTAGACTCTAGTGATACCTGTTTAATACAAAAAGAATATTTTCCATACATTACATGTTGATCAAATTTCTGTATCACACCTTCTATAACTTTTCAGTAAAACACTCAAAGGAACAAAAGCAGTAATTTAGAATGTACAGTTAGTTATAAAATGAAAGCAGTAGATATGACACAGAAATCAAAATGTCTGTAATAATGGGATGACAACACTGATCAAACTTTTCTTTAAAGGGGAGAAATTCAAAGTTCTAATTTTTCCCCTCTCAACAATATAGTTAAACTCTGACCTCAATAAGACTTTGTACTCTTAAAGGAGGTTACTCCATTATAGGTAAAGATAAACGTTGTATAATTTCATTTTATAAAGGCAGGAATTTTGATACAGTAAAATTTGCCATGGCCTTACCAGACCACAAGGCTGCTCAGTCATTAGAGAGAGACAAGTGGTGTTGGTTTAATCTAAAGGTCACCATGCCTCAGGTGACAGGAGTGGTTGAGAAGGAGAGCCTTTATGATAACCTAAGCTGGTATAGGAATTGAACCCACATTGTTGGCAGTATTCGCATTGCGAACTAGCTGTCAAACAAACAGCCAACCAACATATACAGTATGAGTATGAAAAGTCTAGAGCTGATCATATTCAGTTATTAAATTATTAATACACAATCTAAATCATAACTGAAAATATTTAACAATTTTAAGACTATGTATTAGGAGGTAGCTATTTTGGTCAATTATTCTGTTACAACATCATGGGCTCTGATTTCTTTGATTTCTCTTGCTTTCTTTTCTCCAGATTTGACATGAGCCTGCCTTGTGACAAAAAGAAACAGTTCTTCAACACTCAGCAAAGAATGAAACTCTCATTTTCTACATGGCTCAAAAAATTGCTGTTTATTAGAGAAAATAAATTATTTCTTCAAACTGACCTCAGAAGGAGCTTTAAACATGCTACACTTTTCATTTTTAAACTATTTGCATGCCTCTATTGTCAAATATTTAATATTACCAGCCAATTTTCCAGACAATCTACACTATTTGCAGCTCAGCAGAAAACTATTACCAATGATTTCAGTCAACTGAATTTTGACACTGAGGATACTGCTTGTGACGTGAAATTTCACCCATCCTATCCATACCAGGAGGTGCTACACAACTGATATAAAAAAAAGCCAATGAGTTTAATTGAAGTCTAATGGATAGGTAACTAAATAAAAGTAAGTGTATTGAAAAACAAGATGATTTAAAATGACTTTCAGTTAAAATTGTATCATATATTAAGCACACATGGTCCTGAAGAAGGACATGACAACCGTTCTTGCCCACAAATTATTAAAGGGCAATACTGTCAGGACAAAGCACTACTCCAGCTAAGATTGAATAAAGAAAGACTCCACACAATTTTCATGAACTGAATTTGTTTGCAACATACAGCAAGAGCTGAACAGAGGTGGCACAAATCATTGACAGGGTTTTACTCTGTACTTTCAAGGCAAGGGGAGTTCTCAAATAAAAAGATTGGCAATCATTGAATTGTTCACCTTTATCCAACATCTCACATTGAAAGTGACTGAAACTCCATAAATAACAGTAAAGAATGACAATAGGTTGTTAATAACAGCAGAAAAAGAATCACTTGCTTCAATTTAAAACTGTAGTAAGTCTCTCTCAGGGATGTATTGAAGTGGCCCATGTACAATGAACTACCCAATACAGTGATTAATACTTTGCATGTAAGTAGGCCTCAGTTTAACTTGTCATTTGAAGGACAACATCTGATAAATGTAGAATAGGCTCAGGACTGCACTGAAAGATCAGCTCAGATTTTGTTCTGAAGTGCAGATGGAGCCTCCGACTTTCTGACTCAGGATGCCAGCAAATAGCCAAACAAAAATAAAATCATTTCTAATGAGGCAAACTCTAATTTTCTATAATAACCCCTTCAGCATTACATTTAGTTATAGTTACAATAATTTGTTTGTGTAAAACACAAACTAGAAAATTAGTATTTCTTAAAGGGTGCAAAAAGTGCTTGTGCTTAATGTAAAAATGTAGCTTCTAAGTCTTTTTTAAGGAATCAACTTTTACCTGAATATTATTTTGGAGAGGTTGAAATACCTGTTTCATTATCACAGTGCTGTTAACGTAGAGACTGCTCCTGCCAACACAACAACCCCTCTCCTAAAAGTACGGTAAGAGAAGCCGAAGGCATGCGTGCAGACACTAGGTGCTAATGGCCTCCTACAGTCCTATGGTGTTTTAAGATTCTATCAAGTAGGTTTGCATCAGGGTGAACTTAGCTTCAGCGGTAAGTTTGGATTTTGAGGCCGTAAGTTAGGGTTAGTTTTTACACAAGATTGAGCATTACTTGAGTACATACAGTAAAATGTGTTTCGAACATTCAGATGATATAACTATAACGATCTATCAAATTTTAATACCTATTAATAAAAGTTGCATATTCTTGGTATCTCTTTCCATTTCAGAGGCATTTTTAAGCAAGGTGGAGATATAGGCCATTCCTGTTCCCAGATTTCAGAGTTGCTCCAAAATCTTTACCAGATAAGCGATCATGTACTTTCTTAAAACTGTATCTTAATGACTGGTGGCATTTTTCCCAAGAGCAGAATTAAAAGGCTTGGTTAGCCATTTGAAAATCAAATCAGAAGTTCCTTTCTGATTTTTTTTTGTAGCTTGGTGATTTACATACAAGCATTTGTGGAGTAATAAACCTTTATTTCTCAAACACCGTTTGATTTTAGCAGCATTTAGTAATTAGAATTTCTGGATCTTCAATGCTTCTTGTGCTATTACGAAATGTGGGTATGTTTCTCAACTATCCACGAAGTTGAGTGGAACAGTACTGCATTTTAGTGATATAACCAGTTAGTCCATATTTCCTCTCTGCCTACCCCTCATCACTACCTAGCACCAATATAGGTTTGCTTAGTCATTAAATGTTTGTTATCTGCTTAAGCTAAAATCAGAATGAAAACCCATGTCTGAAAATGATTTATTTTCAAAATCTGAAAAAGCTGTAATCTCTCAAGGTTGTAATGGATCCAGATAGAGGATGATTGTTGATGATGGTTCAGTGCAGTCCACTTGAAATCAGTTTCCATTAATCAAAGTATATACTCAACAAAGCCACATGTGAAAAGCAACTGTGCAAAAACAAGTAGAACATAGAATATAAAACAATACAGCGCAGAACAGGCCCTTCGGCCCTCGATGTTGCGCCGACCTGTGAACTAATCTAAGCACCCCCCCACCCCACACTATCCCATCATTATGCATATGCTTATCCAAGGACTGCTTAAATGCCTCTAATGTGGCTGAGTTAACTACATTGGCAGTCAGGGGGTTCCACGCCCTTACCACTCTGAGTAAAGAACCTCTCTCTGACATCTGTCTCAAATCTATCACCCCTCAATTTGTAGCTATGCCCCCTTGTACAAACTGAAGTCATCATCCTCGGAAAAAGACTCTTACTGACAACCCTATCTAATCCTCTGATCATCTTGTATGTCTCTATTAAATCCCGTCTTAGCCTCCTTCTCTCCAATGAGAACAGACCCAAGTCCCTCAGCCTTTCTTTATAGGGTCTGCGCTCCAGACCAGGCAACATCCTGGTAAATCTCCTCTGCACCTTTTCCAATGCTTCCACATCCTTCCCGTAATGAGGCGATCAGAACTGCACGCAATATCCCAAATGGGGCCGCACTAGTGTTTTGTACAATTGCATCATGACATCACGGCTCCGGAACGCAATCCCTCTACCAATAAAACCTAACACACAGTAAGTCTTCTTAACAGCACTATCAACCTGGGTGGCAACTTTCAGGGATCTATGTACATGGACACCAAGATCCCTCTGCACATCTACACTACCAAGAATCTTTCCATTGACCAGTATTTTGCCTTCCTATTATTCCTCCCAAAGTGAATCACCTCATATTTATCTGTATCAAACTCCATTTGCCACCTTTTGGCCCAATTCTGCAGTTTATCCAAGTCTCCCTGCAACCTGCAACATTCTTCCACACTGTCCACCACTCCACCGACTTTAGTGTCATCTGCAAACTTACTAACCCATCCACCTATGCCTGCGTCCAAGTCATTTATAAAAGTGATAAACAGCAGTGGTCCCAAAATAGATCCTTGAGGCATACCACTAGAGATCGGACTCCAGGCTGAATATGGAAGAAAATGCAGCAATTTGAGAAGGTCAAGAGTAAAATCACAGGGGGAGAAGAAAAGATAAAAGGGAAAGTTGATACATTTGGGGCAGCACGTGATTAGCTGTGCTGCCTCACCACGCCAGGGACCCGGGTTCAATTCCACCCTTCGGCGACTGTCTATGTGGAGTTTGCACATTCTTCCCATGACTGCATGGGTTTTCTCCATGTGCTCTAGTTTCCTCCCACAGTCCAAAGTGTAGCTTAGGTGGGTTATAGGGGAATGGGTGTGGGAGGGATGTTCCAAGGGTTGGTGTGAATTTGTTGGGCCGAAGGGCCTGTTTCCACTCTGTGGGGATTCTATGATTCTATTCTATGACTAAGTAAAGGCATATAGAACACCAGTCTGTCACCCTTACCCAGGTAATCTTGTAGCAGTATGTCAGTGGTATCCCTATTGACAAAAGGAAAAGTAATTCAATGACAAAGATGAACAAGGTGCAAAAAGCCCAAGATAATAAAACGTGAAGCAGGCCCAGCAGCATCCCAGGAGCACAAAAGCTGATGTTTCGGGCTTAGACCCTTCATCAGTGCTCCTGGGATGCTGCTGGGCCTGCTGTGTTCATCTAGCCTCACATTTTATTATCTTGGATTCTCCAGCATCTGCAGTTCCCATTATCACTAGTGCAAAAAGCCCAAAACAGTTTAAAGAAATTCGGGTTTGACTCTAATCAGAATTCAGCTGTCTTTCTCATTGGCGTTTCAGACAGAAAGCACCAACCTGAAACAGCTGCATGCTGATTAGGCATGGGTTTGTGGTTTTTGGAGGCAATGCTTTCCATTAACACTCCAAGAACAACAAGTCGAATTGAATCACACCTTAAAACTGTGATAAACCATCCCTTTATCCTGATAGTAATCGGCCCTCATTTGGGTTGCAATGAAAGTTTACCTGTCACAATATTACTTAACTTTAAATCAATTAGAGTATCAGTCATCTGCCTCCATGAATTATGCAATCAATTATTCAAATTACTAGTGTTGTCACCCAGCAGGTATGTAAAGGCGGCTGGTTAGAAGAGGTGTGGTATTTCACTGGAAGAGGCCAGTTTCTGTACTTTCTGGAATTCAGCTTGCTTTTCATAGACATGAATAATTCTAAAAAAAATGACGGCATTGACCAAGTCAACATCTTAAATTAAATAAATACAAACCAGTAACACCAGCAAAATCAGTGAATGACAAATATTGTTTAAAAATGCTGACTACATTTCGGAACTGGTAGGCATAAAGTAGATGGATTTTGGATTAGTACCAAGTTTTGCATCACGTAACGTACAGCACCAATCTTCTCTTGCAGTGATACTGCACTTCTCTAAATAACTTCTCTATCATTGCACAATGGAACAACAAAAGTTGTCCCACCTGAACCTTTAAGATATATTAACAGCATTAAAAGCAACATGTGACCTGGTGGAGATTAGGAAAGTCTTTCAAATGCTGGAATGTGTGACAAAGCATTATCAGGAGCCTATTAAAACGACAATTATTTTTCCCAAAACTGTTATCACAATGTTAAAAGCATTCTGTACTCCCAGATTTTTTACGACTTCTAGCATTAAAATCCATGACTGACTATTTGAATGGTTTTGACCTGAAAATACTAGAACAGAAAGAAATGGTTTTGTTCCTTTTTGCTTTGTATAAAAATAACTTCAAACTAGTCCTTCTTGTTTACTTTTCCCAACATCAATGAAACCACAGGACCCCAGCCTGAACAAAAAAGAAGAGTAACGATTCCTCCTTTGCTATTCAGTGACATCATTTGAGCTGTGTATTTTAACAAGAGGATATTAGAGCTCTTGTCCAGGGAAGGTAATGAGGTCTAGCTCTGAAGTACTACTAGATTAGAATGAAATACGAACCCTATTACACTATGTTGCTGCAATTATTATCAGTAAGTTGCAATATAAATATGCAAATTATTTTGCTTGAACTTTAACATTTTCTGTAGAGGCTATTCATCTCCTTAAAGTATTACTTAAATCAGTAAAGAGTATTCATACATCATTGCCTGCCATTTGGAGAACAATATTAATCAATTTCCACATTGCAATGATGCTGAAGAGCTGTAATCTGCACCTCTGCAGTGACACAGCCGAAACAATGGTACTGAGCCGGTCCAAGGAATCACGTGGTAATACAGTCGAACATGGTATTTAATAGAGTTCCGAGCATATCAAGGAAGTTCAAGATAACAATCATGCAGGCAACATTATTATTCTATATATGGTATCACAAAAACATTTTTGGAAATATAAAGGAACTGAATCAAAATGATAAGTAATCATAACAAATGAAGATTGCTTTTCTAGCTAAAATGTACTATTTTTCTAGTTTAATCAATTTGAAAGAAGATAAATACCTTTAGGCTTTCATTTAATCTAAATCAAGTAGTAAGAGATCTTCAGATAACTCTGCCAAACTGCAAACCCAAATTAAAGCCACAATCTTAATCAACATGTAGATTCAATGGCACTAACTATCACCAGAGTGAAGAATGTGTTAAAGAGCAGAAACTAGTTTCTGCGTGGAAACTGAAACAGCAACTAAAATACAGGGTTTTAAATAAAACTATTTACTGTAATATCACATTTTGTATGTAGGGGAAATGGTGATTTTACTAGATTCTATCCCGTAGAATTACAAATAAAGATTTCTCATATTCAACAAAATAGAAGATTCTATCGGTGGGTTTATATTCCTTGTTCATGAAACAGTTCAAAAATGATGAATTTGAACACCTGTTTATGGAAAGTCTAAATTCCTCGGACCAATAGCCGTTGCTAGTATTCGAAACAAGGAAGACGAATTATGCTCCATTCTTTTCTCTGAATTGAGAGGCTTTCGATGGACCCAAAACCTTATTGCACTTTTTCACTTCAGGATTTTTAATGGAAATGATGAGCTGAAAATTGGAGTCAGTGGAGAAGGGAGAATGCTCACCACAAGCCTCAAAGAAAACAGGTCATGAAGAAGATAATGACCTTTATGGATTTCCTCTCGATGGATTGAATCAAGTACCAAATCAAGAGGATCTATATCCATCCAGCAACCATTGTTGTCATGCAGCAAATCACTTTCAAGCATTCTCACAGACAGCAAATAAGAATGTAAAAGCAGCTGAATTCTCTCATATTTAAGGTAAATTTAACTGATGACAAAATAAGTGATTGGGACAATGTATAAGATTAATGAAAAAGCTCAAATATCTTAAATAAACCTTTTAAAAAGTTATCTTGAGAATGCAGATTTTTTTAAACACAATTTGCTGTTTCACAAATGTAATTTTATTTTTAGGCCCAATGAAACTGGTTGTCAGCAATTATAAATATAGCATATTATTTGAAAGTAGACTCAAGAAAACAGAATGGAACATATTTACCCTTCGACGTCTTATTCAGTGTATAATCTTTCAAGGATTTTTTTTATAGTAAAAATCACCAGTGTTAAGCATAAAAGTTGTCATTAGTTCAGTGATTCCTACTTGACTTGGAGAACTTCAATGACGACAATTTAACAATTTTCATATTTAACTATACATGTCCAGACTCTAGAAGTTGCTACCAGTTTCAGACAAGTAATGAAAGCAAACATTGGATGATAAATATTCCTGCAAAATTTGAGCCAAAATGGTCTTCACTAATGCATTCAACGCACACTAAAACAACGGTAGCTTTGACATGAACTAGAATTGCTACTTTTTGTCAAATCTACAACTAAACAAGGATGTTTTAGGATCCAGATAGCAGATGAGCTGGCTTTAGCTTTAAGGTTTTTGTTGTGATAATGAAAATGTTTAAGAGATTAAAGTATGTACCTCCACACCATCAAGTGCAGAAATAAGTAAGGAAAATAAGATTTGACGTTGACTAGTTTAAGCATTTGAAATTCTGCAAAGCCTTCTCAATGAAAAAAAAGAAACAGAGCAACAAAATACAATTTAAGATAGATTTATATCCCAGATGAACTGAAAGCATTGAAATGTGCTTAAAAATACTTCAGACTATCTAAATAGTTTTGGATGGAGCTGAGTAGGCTCCAGGGCAGCTGAACACATAATCCCATTTATTACAAGCAGTCTGGTAATAATTATTACATCAGGCATATCCCAGTCATACCTTCCTTTGGCAGTAAACCTTGTTATGTTTAGACAGATGCAGCTTATGGAGTTTTGATTATCAGTGTCAAATCATCCAGATGCAGCCAATTGATCATTGTAAAACAGTAATACTATTCACTCTGTCAAAGAGAAAGCATTTTCTCATTCATGCTGCTTTTATTTTACAAGTCATTAACATTTTGTTGAAAGAAAGTCAGGAATAGTACAAGAATAGATTTTAAGTGATCGCATTTAGAGTGAGAATAGTGAAAATGTTGTGATTATTAAATGAACATATTTGCATGATGCCACAAACGATTGCACACAAGCTACATTCCAATCAGTACCAAAGGTAATGCAAAGATATTTTAATACATTAATTTCTGAGATAGGCAATTTACATTGAAAGAAATATTGGAGAAACACTATTCACCTATAAAAGGAGGAATTTCACCAGAAAAATCTCAGGTAATTTGAACTTTATAGTGGAAAAGGGGGGACAGCAAAAATCAGAAGCCCATTTTATACCCCTCCCCAACGTCATTTCCATTACATCGCAACCACTTTCAGTAATGAGAAAATGACTAATTAAGTTGCTTTGAATTGTTTGCTAAGGGCTAAACATTGGCCAGGACACTAGAGAATTTCCCCCTGAACTTCTCAAAACCTGCTGTGAGAGATTTTATACTACCTGAATAGTGTTTTGAGAAAGGCTAGAGGAGTGCACCATCGCTTTAGTCCCACTACTCCAGGGGTCACAACTGCTATGATCCCAGGTGATATTTCACTGGACAAGCCAGTTCCCAGACTGAAACTTGTAATGTTAAACACAAAATATGATCTTTTTAGTTTTAACAAGCTGGTCTTTCACTGAAGAATGAATACACAATGCTATTAATTCAATTTGAACAATAAAAACAGAGACTTGTAACACAAAAGAATTGAAGATTAAAAAAAACAAAATATTTACATATAACACCGGTTTAAATATTTAGAAACAACCAGTAAAGTAAAATCTCATTAATCCCAAAAGCACTCCTTTATAAGGCTTACACCAGACAGAATTCCCTTCTCTTTCTTATCTATGGGGTTTAATTTAACCCTAACTTCAATTACCCATCTTGAGAATCTGACAGCTTCTTCCTGAAGCCTTCACACAACTGAGCTTGGTCTCATTCAACTTGAAATAAATCCTTCAAGGGTGTCACCAAACACTTCTGGTCTAGAACTTTCTTACACTAAAATTACATATTTCTCAACAGTTTTAAATAACCACCTTTCATCGATGGTAACAATTGAACGCTATTTCCGAGCTGTGTTTCCTTTTGGTCCAGATAAAATTAATTTTGCTCACTCATGCACCAAATTCTCATTAGCCTCCATGAAAACTCGCTCAGACTACTGTTTTTAAAAGTAAATCACTATGGCTATGTAAATGCTTACAAGTTGATTATTGAATCCACTCAGACACAGCGACAAAGCCACATGCCATTAACTCAAACTCTAAAATAAATGACATTAAAATATAAATAAATCACAGAGCTTGCATTGCATAACATATATTTAAAAAACATTGTTTCTAATATTAAAATAATCAATTAAATATATTATCTAAATCAGGATTTAAACCAGGATAAAAACCAATGTCATTAGAAGCACAGCAGCAGGAATAGAGCACTCAGCTCCTGAACCCGGCCTGCCATTCTAGATCCTGGCTGATCACCTCCTCCAATGCTATACACTCACATGATCCCTATATCCCAAGATCATAGTAAATAGATATCTAAAAAAAAACTATTCTGAACTTAGTTAATGACTGAGCTTCCACAGCACACAGGGGCAGGGAATTCCAAAGATTCATCACCCTCTGAGGGAAGAAGTTCCTTCTATTTCAGTATTAAATGGCTTTCTAGTTATTCTCTATCCCCTGGTTGTAGACACCACAACCGGAGGAAAGATTTTTTCTGCATCTACTCTGTCTATGCCTTTAAAAATGTTGCAGTTTCTGCGAGACCAGTGCTTATTCTTCTAATGTCCAGAAAATACATGCTCGGACTCCTCACAGGACAGTTCCACCATCCCAGGAGATGAGAAAGCAGAAAGTAAAATTACTCACAAGTCAGCTTCAATTAATCTAATTCTTTGCAAACAGACACTTAGCAACAATCAGCTTACAATTTTTTCCGCAATGTCACTATTTGATTCTTATCAAGCCGGGCAGTCACGACTGTAACTCTCTGCAGCCCCACAGAAAAATAAACACATTTATACTTCCATGTTACCAACTGTGTATCAGTACAAATGTTTAATCTTCTAAATAACCTAAAAGACCCATGAAAACACACACTTCAGGAGAAGAAAATGGATATCTCTTAACACTCTAGATATTTCCACAAAATTTGAAATAAATAATTTCTTCCACGATTCTTCAAAGCCTAAGCTCTCCAGGCAATAACAATATATGAAACATTTTCCTTAGAATAGGCAAGTAATGCATCAATTTAATTTCTCTTTCAATAGATGTCTTATCCAATTGTACAGCATTTCCTAGGTGCTGCAATGTTGAGAGAGATGAGAATATGTGTTGAAATCCTAGACTGGAGTTCCAACACAGGAACCTCTGACTTGACAGCAAGAGTGCTACTCTGGGCCCAAATTGATACAAAATTATTCATGTAAAACTCACAGTATAGATGTTAGGCAAGGATTACAGAGAGCTTTTAGTGACGCACTGTTTCTATTTTAAAGTTGTGCATTGTGAGAAGGGGAAAGCTTTTAAATCCCTACATTTTGAAAAGTGTTAAAAACATACAAAATAGGGAGAGAAGAGAATACTTGGTCCATTGAGCCTCATCCATTTTTCAACAAGATCTGTTTGTGTTTCGATTCCCAAATTCCCACTTACCCTTGAACACCATAGATTCCTTTGTCTAACAAGAATCTATCCAGGGAGGCAACGGCCATATAGGTTATTATCACTGGACTGTTAATCTGGAGACTCGGATAATGTCCTGGGGACCCAGGTTTGAATCCCAGCATGGCAGAAGGTGGAAATTTAATTCAATAAGTATCTGAGATTAAATTTCTAACAATGACCCTAAATCCATTGATGATTGTCAGGAAAAATTTTATTAATGTCCTCCAGGGAAGGAAACTGCCATCCTTACCTGGTCTGGCCTACATGAGACTCCAGATCCATATCAGTGTGGTTGATTTAACTGCCCTATGGGCAATAAGGGATGGGCGATAAACACTGCCTGGCTAATGACGCCCTCATCCAGAGAACAAATAAAGGAAACCACCCCAGAATATTTTTAGGATAATGACTGTACTTTCATTACCTTCTGAAGCAGTGCTTCAATGTCGTACAACCATCGAAGAGAAATAATTTCTCTTCATCTCTGCCCTAAGAGGGTGAAACCTAATTTTAAAACAATACCTCCCAGTCCTTGACTCATCCACAAGATTATACATCCTTTCCATAGCCACCTTGTCAAGACCATTCAGGACCTTGTACTCTTCAGTCAAATCACCCTTCATTGCTGAACTCCAGTAGAAACAAACACAGCCTGACCCATTTATCCTGGTAATGTAACTCAACCATTCCAGCTATCGATGTTATCAGAATTTTCTCCAATGCATTCACATCTTTCCCTAAATAATGAAACCTAAATTGCACACAGTATTCCCGATATGGTCTCACCAGTGCCCTATAACTGAAGCATAACTTTGATGTTCAATGTCTCTCATATTAAAAGATAATTCCATCAGCTGTCATAGTCATGCACTGTACCTGCATACTAACTCTTTTGCGACTCGTGTAGCTCCCTCTGCACCTCAGATTTTTGCAGATGTTCTCTATTTAAGTAGTTCTCTTTATCATTCTCCCTGTCAAAGAAAGTGCTTATAGCTCTCAATTAGCGAGTCTTTTCATCTGGAAATGTGTCTGTCATTTACAAAATTAATTGAAAAGAACAACCGACAGAATCCATGAAGGGCAAATCAAGTGACCTCAGGGTCAACACCTACTTTATTACTAAATATCTGGTTATTTTGACCAATTGTGTACGTCATTGCTGTGATCAATTTTCTTTGTGCCTTATTAGTACAATTACCTCAATATTAACCAAAGTGATCTGTTTAAATCCTCTCTATTCAGTTATTCCAAGCTTTTGTGCCAGATTTCAAGGAATAGAATAATGATTGCTGGCATTGACCCATTAACACACTCTGGCCCAGAAATTCCAAACAGGATCAAAAACTTTCTGGGCTATTAAGCTTAGATGAGTTGGATTCCTCTGAATTTGCCTGCTTTATAAAGCTTCTGCGCAAGGTTCCAAACTGGAGAAATAGCCATCGGAGTTATCAATTTCCCAATCAATTCCTTTAATTGCAGTGGAATTTCCAAATGGTCCTTATACACAGTTTCTGTCTACACTGCTGCAATGATTATTTGGCCATCAGGATATCTTGGACTCTATCAGTGCTACACAGATGCCAATTTTCAATGTTGGGGTTTAGAAGAGGAGAACAAGTGACACAGCATACGGAATTTTCAAAACTTAGTCTCGACCAAATTAGTTTGAAAACTTGTTGGAATCACCAGTAAGCTTTCCATGTTTCTTGAACCAAGACACACGGTCCTAAGAACCATTCCCAGGCTTCCTGACCCGATGTTTGGGAAACAAGGAATGGGGAGAATTGAAAATGATGAGGCCAAACTGGAATGTTATGAGAAGTTTGTGCAGATGATAAATGCAAATTTAAATGTTATCTTGGCGGTCTTAATGAGGCCATTTATGTTCAGGATATTAACATTACTGATTCTAAAAGCCAGCGTAAAACTGCTGTGATTTATAAACATATTGAAATTGAACTGTTTCATTAATGCATCTCCATTGCTAACTATTTAATTGAAATGAATACTTTGTCAGTGGGATGAGAGATTTTTTACTTCGTCCTCTTTGTGGCCTCCCCCAAATAAAGTCACACCATGGGATTTAGTTAAGTTGTAAGAAAAACAAAAATTGCTGGCAATTTCAGCAGATCTAGCAGCTCTGTGGACAGAAATCAGAGTTAACATTTTGGGTCCTGTGACATTGCTTCAGAACTTAGAAATTAACTCTGATTTCTCTCCACAGATGCTACCAGACTTTGAGATTTTTCAGCAATTTCTGTTTGTGCTTCTGATTTCCAGTACTTACTGTTGGTTAAATTTTTGGATGAAATACCACAATATTGGGTATGCAGCTACTTCGATTGATGCTATTAACAGTACTGGATCTGAACATTTTGAAAAGCAGGGGCTTTGTTTTATTGCACTCATATACCACAAAATATATAACTGAACATAATGATGAAATGCATCCCAGACCACGATAGGAGGCAAAGGAGGTGATTACTGGGGCCATAGCAGAGATACCTAATACCTCACTGGCTAGAGGTAAAATACCAGATGACGGGGGATGGCTAAAGTGGTTCCTTTATATAAGGACAGCAAGGAAAGGCCAGATAATCACAGACCAGTTAGTCTGATGTTAGAAGTAGGAAAATCATTGAAAAAAATAACTCTGAAGGACAAGATTGGAAAGGTAGAGTTTGTCAGGAATAGACAGCATGGATTTCTTGGAAGGAGGCCCTGTGAGATTATTTGATTGAGATTTTTGGAGAGGTGGCTAAATACAATGAGGGTCGTGCAATTGATGTGGTTTACATGGACTTCTGTATGGCCTTTGACAGGGCCCCACATTAGAAGGTTTGTCCAAAAGGTAACAGCGCATGGGATCCAATGCAAGTTGGCAAACTGGATCCAAAATTAATTTACAAATAGGAGGCAAAGGGCAATGGTGGAGGTTTCTTTTATGATTGGAAGCCTGTGACAAGTGGTGTACCAAAGGGTCCGGTGCTGGGGCCCTTGCTTTTATGTTATGTACATTAACAACTTGAATGTGAATGTAGAGTGTATAATTAGGAAGTCTGCAGATGCCATGAAAATTACTAGTGTTGCTGATAGTGAGGAGGATGGTCTCGGGCTACAGTTTGAAATTGATCAGCTGGTAAACTGGGCAGAGCAATGACAGATGGAATGTAATGTTGATAAATATAGGGTGATGTATTTTGGGAGGTCCAATAAGGAAAGGATATAGGCAATGAATGGTACCATCTTAGGGAGTACTAGGGGTAAAAAGCACTTTGGTATCTAAGTCCATAGACCCCTGAAGGTGTCAGCACAGGTAGACAGGTGGTGAAGAAAGCAAACAGGCTAAGACCATAAGAACACCATAATAACAGGAGCAGGCTGCTCAGCGCCTCAATATGTTTTGCCATTAGAAAGTATCACAGCTGATCCAACATTCCTCGTGTCCACTTTCCTGCCCTTTTCCTTTATCATTTGATTCTGCAACAGATCAAGAATCCATTCTATCTCAGCCTTAAAGATACACAAGGACCTGTCCCCACAGCTTGCTGTGGCAAGGAATACTAAAGACTCAACCTTCTCAGAAGAGATTCCTCCTCAGCTCAGTCTTAAATTGTTGCCCCTTTATTCTGAGACAATGCCCTCTGGTCCTAAGCACTCCCATGAGAGGAAACATCCTTGCAGCTTTTACCCTGTCAAGCCTCTTACAACTCCTGAGTGTTTCAATTAGATCACCTTCCATTCTTCTAAATTCCACTGAGTAGAGTCCCAATCTGCATAACATTTGCTTGTAAGTCAATCCTTCCATACCAGGAATTATCCTGGTGAACCTGCTCTGAACTGCTTCCAATGAAATTAAATCTTTCCTTAAATAGGGGGCCAAAACTGCACACAGTATTCCAGATGTGGTCTCACCAGCACCTTGTACAGTTGCAATTTGACTTCCTTACTCTTATATTCAAAACCCCTTGAATTAAAGACCAATATTCCATTAGCCTTCCTGATTACCTACTGCACCTGTGTGCTAACGTTCTATGTTTCATGCACGAGTATCGCCAAGTCCCTTTGTGTTGCAGCTTTCTACAGATTTTCTCCATTTATATAATATTCTGTCCTTCTGTTCTCCTTTTCAAAAGGAACAACTTTGCATTTTCTTACATCATACTCCATTTGCCAACTTTTTGTCCACAATATCTCTCTGTAAATTGTATCTCTCTCATAACCTGCCTTTCTACCTATTTTTGTGTTGTCTGAAAATACGGCCACAGTACATTCATCTCCTTCCTCCAAGTCTTTAATATATTTTGTAAAAAGTTGGGCTCCCAGCCCTGATCCCCACGCAACCCTACTGGTCACAAGTCACCAACTGAAAAATGATGCCTTAGCCTCACTTGCTGTTTCTTGTCCATGAACCATGCCAATTCATGCCAATGAGCTACTCCAACATTGTGAACGCTTGTCTCAACCTTTTTGTGAGGTAACTTGTCGAACACTTTATGGACATCTAAGTAGAACACATTTACTGTTTTCCCTCTATCCAATTTCTTTCAATGAAGGGTCAACAATAAATAAATAATTCAGACAATGATTTCCCTTTCATGAAGCCATGCTGACTCTGCTTAGTTAGGTTATGATTTTCCCAGTGCTCTGCTATCACTGCCTTAATAATTCATTTCAATACTTTCTATCAATAGATGTTAGGCTAGTTGGGCTACAGTTACTATTTAATGTGTCCCTCCCATTTTGAATAGCTGCATCACATTAGCTGTTTTCCAAACATCTGGCACTTTGACAGAATACAATGATTTTTGGAAAACTACAAGCAATGAATCTACTCTCTGTATCTCCCTAGGATTCAAACCATCTGGGCCAGTATACTTAGTTAACTTTAGACCTGTTAGTTTGTTTAATACTACTGCTTTAGTAATGGTGATGGTACCTAATTCCACCCAGTTTTCCTTAGGATTACTGGCATGTTTGATGTATCTTCCAATGCAATGTCTGGTGCAAAATATTAGCCTTCATTAGCAAGGACATAGAATGGGGAGCCAATGAAATCTCGTTACAATTTTATAAAACATATGGAATATTGTATGCAGTTCTGGTCACTACACCTTGGAAGGATATGATTGCACTGAAAAAGTGCAGAGGCAATCATCAGGATCACAAGAACTGTCAATGCTGGAGTCAGAGATAAAACAGTGTGGAGAGCAGGCCAGGCAGCATCAGAGGAGCAGAAAAATTGACTTATCAGGTCAGGACCCTTCTCAGAAAAATTCCAGATTCATTAGGATGTTGCTTAATTTGGTAAGTCTCAGCGATGTGGATAGGCTGGATAGGGTGGGTTTGTTTTCCCTGGAGCAAAGAATGCTGAGGAGGGATCCCATCATATTATACAAAATTATGAGGGGCTATAGACAGGGTTGACCGTGAGGGTCTTTTCCCCGTGGCGTATGTGACTAAGACCAGATGGCATACATTTAATGTGAGGTGCAAGTGATTTAGAGGGAAATCAAGGAAAATCTTATTCATCTAGAGACTGATAGAAATATGGAACATGCTGCCCTAGAGGGTGGTGGAGGCAGGTACTTTTGTAACATTTAAGAGCACTTAAAATGCCAACACAAAATAGGCTATGGGCTAACTGCAGGTAATTTCGATTAATATAGTTTGGTTGGTTGGCATAGACATGGTGGGCCAAAGGCTAAAGAGTTGGATTTTACCAGCACTTTGGGCTGTGAGATGGTAAGATTGGCAAGATGGCATGGGAAGGCATTATGTGGTAAATGATCATCGAGCCCAGAGCTCAACCAAACTGTTTAAGATGTTAAACAGTGGGCTCACCCCCATCTCCACCAGCATTTTGCCAATGCTCAGGGGATTCTCTGCCTCCATCATATGGGGAGACCATTATGTACGCATCAGCAGGTTGGAGATGCAGGATCCTTCCTTTTCAGGCACTCTTTACCCATGGTTGGCAATGACTGCATCCACAATGATGCCAACTCACACCAGCTGGCCTTTCCTTAAACATGTCCCGCTACCCTCATTTGCTTGGCTGTGAGCTCATTGTCCATCGATGTGCACTCCTGAAGTTCAGCCTCAACAACAACCACCACAAAATAGCAAGACTCCAATTGGCATCTGGCTCTTGGAAGCAGGCAGCCATCATTAATCAACATGGGAAGCCTGGTGGCAGCCATTTAGTGGGTTGCCGCTGGTAAGGTGCAGCCTTGGGCCCTAAAAACAAGTTCACCTTCTTCTTTCAGTTCTGGTGATGGAACTTGTACTGTATCCATTAAAACCAGCCCGATTTCATATCAACTACCTTTATCACATAGTAAATGCTGACATCAATTTTTCCAATAAACCTCATGTATGGTGTCCTGGGGAAGAAACAATAATAATGACCTGCGTCATGTAGTGACAATAATGATTGCATTTTTGAAGGATCTGATGCTTCAAACATTTGCACTTTTAATCACAGAATTCTCTTCATGGGACTTCGTCTCTTCGTCATTCGATGTAATATATTGCTACAAACTCCTGGTTTACCAACAATACAATAAAAAAGATTCCAGGGGTAAAATATATTTTATGTAGTGCAGGGTGATAATCACACAATCCACAGCTTTGGAATATATAACTCACAACAGGAAAACACTGCATTATTTCTAAATTAAGATGAAATAGCATGTCATCTTCATTGTCCATATGCTCAACACAATAATTAGTGACCAGAACTTCATAACAAATAGCAGATCACAGTGTCAGTCTCTCTGTTCTAAAGTTTTGATACCAGCACCCTTTCATAACTCTAGCTACTGTAAAAATAGAATGGTTCCCATTCTCAATTTGCTTAATTGAGAAAACAGCAAAAACATGTTATTCAAAGCTGGCAGTTTTGTTTTACTCTTTAGTTTTAATTTAGTGGTCAACGTATAACGTTCTTGACCCGTTGTGCTAATACACAATGCCTACAGATCTTCTGCTGAGGAAAGGAAAATATTAACTTTATTAAGAAAAAGTGTTACTGTGGCTGAATCTAGCCATGAGGTTGCAATAGAAAAATAAGGTTGCGGAACATGTTGTCAATTCTCACGGTGTCATACTTGTGTTTCATGAGCATATTACATGGTAAGAATTTACCTTTCTTATTCTAGGGAGCGGCAGTGGCTGCTGTAGAGTAAAGCATTAACTTGTCCTTTACTCTAATAATAGCTATTGCAAACGAGTTTAAGATGTCATGACAATATCAGATCACATGGAATTGGGAATTTTGTAAGGAGGGTTCCTTTCTTAATATTCCCATTTGTAGTTCAAGTTGCTAATGTCATTGATGCTTCCTCTATCAATAAGCCATATTCAAATATATTACATGATGGCAAGCAGTGATCAGAGCTACAGAACAAACAGCAATGGAGTGCCTGAAGTGAAGCCTAGTTTCAGTACAGCATAACAGGTGAAACACAAGTTCAGCTGTGCAATCTGATGAGAAAAGTGGACAAAAAGCCTGAAGACAAGCCCATCAGTAGTACAATAGAGTGGACTAAGGGCTTCAAGGCCAAACTAGTTACCAAATCACAAAAAGTGAAACTGCACAATGCTGATCAAAGACAAGGAAAGCTTACAACAGGGCATAGTAAACTGAAAAATGATTTATCCGCACCAAGTAATGGATAGCTGCTATGTAAAGACCTTCACAGAGATAGGAAGGACACATGAAATTTCCACAAGCAGAAAGAAGGAGACAGTTTAGGGCATGGTCAATATTGTACTTAGGTTCCTTCAAGCCCAAAGAAATCTAATGTGTCTTTTTTAAAATGGCCACCAATGACTAGTGGAGTTCCTCAGGGATCTGTGTTGGGACCACAACCATTCACCTTATACATTCACAATCTGGTTGAAGGAACTGAAGGCATTGTTGCTCAGTTTGCAGATGACACAAAGATGTTTGGAGGGACAAGCAGTGTGAGGAGGCAGGGAGCCTACAGAGTACAGGAAGTATTGTTGAACAGACAAGGAGGGGTCCAGGTACATGGTTCTTTGAAAGTGGCATCACTTGTAAATAGGGCATTTGGCACGCTTGCCTTCATTACTCGGACCATTGAGTATAGGAGTTGGGATATCATGTTGAAGTTGTATGTGATATTGGTGAGGCCACTTTTGGAGCACTGCATACAATCTGGTTGTCCTGTGTTAGGAAGGATATCATTAAATTAGAAATGGTACTGAAAAGATTTGCAAAGGTGTTATTGGGAATGGATGGTTTGAGTTATAAGGGAGGCTGGACATGCTGGGACTTTATTCCTGGGAGTGTAGGAGGTTGAGAAGTGGCCTTATACAAGTCTATAAAATCATGAGAGACATAGACAAGATAAATAGCAAAGACCTTTTCCCTACGGTAGTGGCAATCAAAGCCAGATGGCACAGGTTTAAGGTGAAGAGAAAGTTTTTAAAGGAACCTGAGCAGCATCTTTGTCACACAGAGGCTGGCTCATATATGGAATGAACTGCCAGCGGAAGTGGTAGAGACAGGTAGTTAGAACATTTAAAAAAGACATTTGGACAGGTACATGAATAGGAAAGGCTTAGAAGGATACGGGCCAAACGCAGGCAAATGGGATTTGTTTAGTTTGGAAAACCTAGTCGGCATGGACAAGTTGGACCGAAGAGTCTGTTTCTCTGCTGTATGACTCTATAAATCTAGGCTAGAAGAGTGAACAAAGATGTGGCAGACAGAATACAAATATGTGAAAGTGTGAGGTTATGGACTTTGATGGGAAGAAGAGATGCAGACTATTTCCTAAATGGGGAGAGGCCTTGGAAACCTAAAGGAATCAAATGGAACAGGAGACTCAATGGGCTGAATGATGTATTTCCTATATCTTACGGTTTTCTGGTCTAAATGGTATCAGTGTTTCTGGTCTAACTAGAAGAATCTTATTGCATAAACAACATGACCTTTGATGCATTACTGTAACTATTTACAGATTAATGTAACCTATGTTACTTCAGGACTGTTAGGGCACACTTCCCCACATCTATCTCTTACAATCTCTTTATGCTGCTCAAGACCCCATGACTTCATAATAATGTGCTTAGTGCACTCAATCAAGTATGAATTCTTTCAGATCCTTTGAGTCCAATGTGTTATGATCCCAGATCAGCACAAATGAGGTCCTAGACTGAAAGTTTGATAGATCATAAAAACCAAAAAGAACTGTGGATGCTGTAAATCAGGAACAAAAATAAAGTTGCTGGAAAAGCTCAGCAGGTCTGGCAGTATCTGTGAAAAAGGAAACAGAGTTAACATTTTGGGTCCGGTTCTGAGGAAGGGTCACCAGACTCGAAATGTTAACTCTGTTTCCTCCTTCACAGATACTGCCAGACCTGCTGAGCTTTTCCAGCAATTTTGTTTTTGATAGGTCATATTTTGTCTTTTTTTTAAAACATATAACAGGGTGGACTTTCACCTGAAACATGGACACACAATGCTGCAGATGTTGTTATAACAATAAAACATGTATTAGTTTTCAAAAGAAAAGATAAAATAGAATAAACTGAGCTATTTATGTATAACACAAACTGAAAGGTTTCTATATACAGAAAAATACAACATTCAAACAGCCTCCTTTTACAGTACTCAGACACCAGAAATAATTATTTTCTTTATTACTCAGGGCCCAAGTGTGTAGGAATCCAGAGATGTCCTCTCATACCATCTCCTGCATTTAGTGTAAATACTAAAAAAAATTGTTGACATTATTGGGCGCAGACAACTTTCTATCAACACCCCAGAACTGATCACCGGCCGGAGTAAAATGATCAAGGTCAGAAAGGACCAAAAGGTAGCTTTACATTTTAAGAAAGCTGTCCTTGCAGAGTGTAGGTATACAAGTTTCCGCAGAACAGCCCAGCAGTCCATCACTGTTAACTGGTTTTAGCAGGCAGCCTCTCGGCTTTGTGGTTTTCTGTCACTTCTTGCTAACATCTCGATCACAATGGAAAAGAAGTCAATCAATAATATTGTATTCAGATGAATCCTGACAGTTAAAACTTCTGTGGTCTTATTTCTAGAGCAGCAGATAACTCACATTCTCAAGAATTGGCCCAAAGTTAAAATTGGGTGGGTTACTTGCCAAAACAATAGTTTAACAGTGCCAAATCCTAAATCCAGCTCAATCCTAGTGCCATGGCACAACCATACCGTCTTGACCATACCGCACAACTATGGTGGCACACCCACAGGTATATTGTCACTTTGTAGTCTGTTTGTAACTTGCCACAATATATTGCAGCACAATTGTCATCTATGAAGTGATTAAAGAAAAACCTTAAAGAATTGCAGATGCTGTAAATCAGGAATAAAAACTGAAGTTGCTGGAAAAGCACAGCAAGTGTGGCAGCATGTGGAAGAAAAAAAGATCAGAGTTAACATTTCAGGTCCGGTGACTCTTCTGCAGAATTGCTTGTATATTATATTGTTTAGAAAAAGCGTGTCTGAATCACAAAATGGAAAACAAGTTTCTCACTCTCAGTATGATTTTTTTTTGTTGGAGTATTTCGAACATGCACTGCATAAATATATTGCCGCTCTAAAACATTGCCAACACATGAAATCTTATAGAATGGTAATACTGTTACATTCTTACTCGGCTGCAGCACATCCTTTGCAATTTGACGACACATTGCTAATAATACTGATCTCTAATTTCTCACAATCTGCACTACGTCTGTGTTAAAGCCATGCGAGGAGCTCTGTAACAAGTTTCAATGCTATTAAGCTGAATGAGTTATGACAGCTGCAACCCAAGAGGGATCAGAGACAGAATAAAACAAGTCTGCACCACAGACAAATGATGATAAACTGATCCGTTTAATCAACCATCAAAGAAAATTGACAAAGGGTAAAACCCTTTGAAATGAACAATATGCTGTGACCTGCCAATGAAACAGATTGAAAAGCATCACCTCAATGAAAATCAAAATTAATTTTTGGCAAATAAAGGTAGGAGTCATGCAGGGTACGTCCAAGGTGCACCATTTGTCATCTGGCTATCCCAAGTGAACAAAATCAATTTGATCCAATGTAAGATCTTGGGTCTGCCTTGAAATTGAGATTTGAGTGGTACCTAGTTGTTCCACAAGAGTTGCATTAGCACAAAGAACGTACACTATAAACACTAAACACATGATACCCTCTACAGAAATATTATCACAGGCAGAATCAATGAATTCACATGCATGTAGAAGTCACAAATCAAGCTTCTCTGAAAACAACCTATGAAAGAAAGTGATGGCATGGGCAGTGACTGGCTGCTGTTGATCAGTTTTTGGGTGGGATAGGAGGGCAAATCTCATAAATTATGGGATCTTCGGATGTCAAACAGGTAGAATACAGCAAGGGAGAAAAAGCGCAAGATCAAATCTAACGAATTTACCTTTTTAATATTTAATACATGCTAAACATTATTTTTGACAGAATAAAACAGGGGTAACTCCTGTAAATCTTAACTAAAGGTTTTTTTAAAAAAACTTGCAATCAGTGCAGCAGCATCTGAAAGAGATAAAACAAGGGGTGGACGTTAGGAAGTTGTTTCCGTTAGATGGGAAGACTAGGACCCGTGGGCACAGCCTTAAAATTAGAGGGGGTAAATTTAAAACTGAAATGAGACGACATTTCTTCAGCCAGAGAGTGGTGGGCTTGTGGAATTTATTGCCATGGAGATCAGCGGAGGCCAGGGCGTTGGATGCCTTCGTGGCAGAGATCAAAAAAATTCTTGATCTCAAAAGGAATCAAGGGCTACAGGGAAGAGTGCAGGGAAGTGGTGTTGACATGCCCGTCAGCCATGATTTAAATGGCGGAGTGGACTTGATGGGCTGAATGGCCTTACTTCCACTCCTATGTCTTATGGTCTTATGGTCTAAGTTAAAGATTTAGTTCATGGTATTTAGTCAGAACTGAATTCAATATATGGATTCCATTTGAACCTGCGATAAAAATAGCATTATGGTTACTGGATGAAATCATTCAGTTAGGCAACACTGATCCTGCTGATATTTTATAGAAAGATACCTACAGTTCTCAGTCAAACAAATTGTTTTTCAACTACACAATATCTCTTCAATGCCTTAGCATAGATTTCAAACTTTAAAAAATTTAAAATAAAATATGTTTAAAAAGGTATAGTTGTTATTGGCCTACCAGACCATAAGGCTGCTCTCTCAGTAGACAGAGAAAGAGGAATGACTAGTGGTGGTTTCACCCGAGGGTCACCTTAGCTGCATCTTGGCTGATCTCAATAAGGTTGCACTTGTGCGAGCCTCACACATAGCTCTCAAAGCATCCACTTACTTCCAGCCACAAAGCTACAGTAGAAACATCACCCAAAACCGTATTACAGAAGACACCTCACCTTCTCTCTTGGGCAAGGTGGAACACAATGGGACGGGGTGAAACTAAGCTGAACTGATGGAGAATAATAGAATCAGAATCTGCTCTGCCCTATAAAGGAGACAGCTCTTAACATCATGTAACTGACTGCAATGGGACCCATGGTCTTAGGAATTGTTGGGAAGAATGAGGATAATGCTATGTTCCTGCTTTAAGCCCCATCCCAACTCCTACCATATCCTCATCCTGCTATTTTAATATGATGAGCAAGTTGCAAATTGTGTGACTGAAATAATTCCACAGACAACAGTATCTTGCCACCAAGTCACCCTTCACTTGCATGTGTCGAGTCCTTACCGCTGACCAGCTCCCTCAGAGCCTGTGAGCTGGATGTCTGTCACTCTTGTTTTTATCTGGCAGCCAGGGCTCACCAATTGGAGTTGTTAACGTGGCCCAATCAGGGAACTCATATTCTATGAGGTCCACCTGGCTGACCTCATTAGTCACTACAGTGACCATGAGCCTCTTGCTTTCCTATTCACCCACGTCTCCCAAAACAACCTTCCATTTTCTAATTTCTTGTTTTTGGACACCCTTGATTTTCTCCTGGGTAGACACTGTGCACCCAGATGAAAGGCTAAGTACACTTGCAGCTATCAGGTCAGATACTGGTAAGTCTTGCACACTGAAGGCTAGTAAAGAAAGAAATTGGTCAGTTAGTGCATAGCAAGTGGCCACAAATGACCTGCAGTCAGATCGGGGGAAATATTCATTTGTCAGATCGCCGAGGACACAGTGACAGGTGGGTTTTGCTGCAAAGGAAGCAAATGAGGATGTGGCCTGTCAGAAAGCTTTGTGACAGACAAGGAGCATGCAGGAACCAACCTCCAACACGGTGGAGGGTACATTGCAATGCCTATCCTCCGTACAGATTGCTGCATTCTTCTGTTACTCTGTAGACACAGTGGCACTGTAACCACAGTCTCCATGACTTGCAGCAGCCTTCATGTGGACAGGTCGCCTCAATTGCTCTGCTATCTCTGTAAGGCTGTAGTACCACTCTGCAGCAAATCCAGGACCTCATCACTAAAAGACCTTCACAATCACTCCAGGATACTTCTGGATACTTTGTGATTGAAAACGTTACCGAAAATTATGTAAGTCTGAATTTGGGTGCATGGCCCGTTAAGAAATGCCTCTGCAAGAACCATCCTGCAGCCTCATGGGGAGACAGCCTGCCAGGGAGGCAATGGCATAGTGGTATTATCACTGGATGGTTAATCCAGAGACCCAGGTAATGGTCTGAGGACCTGGGTTCGAATCCCACCATGGCAGATGATGGAATTTGAATTCAATAAAAACCTGGAATTAAGAGTTTAACAATGACCATGAATCCATTGCTAATTGTTAGAAAAACCCATCTAGTTCATTAATATCCTTCAGAGAAGAAAACTGCAATCCTTACCTGGTCTGGCCTAAATGCGACTCCAGACCCACAGCAAAGTGGTTGACTCTTAACTGCCCTCTGGACAATTAGGGATAGGCAATAAATGCTGGCACAGCAGTGACACCCTCGTCCTGTAAATAAATGAATAACTTAAAAAAATGCAGTTTCTCTGAAGAGTGGTGAGTGGATATGGTATTTGATGTCCTGGCATCACATCAGTTGGTTTGATGATTAGGATAAGCATTGATGCAAAATCTTCTGGAGACAGGGGTTTGCATACCTTTCTCTTGTCATTGCTCCTCTACTTTTGCAGTTTGTGACTTTCTTTATGCTAGACCATGGAATATATATATAAGATAATTAGGTTTTCATTGATTCAGATATCTCAGTTTGTTGACAAAGCTAAAGCATCACAGACTTATGCACAGAGTCTGAGTCCTATGCTTACTGACTTTACTGTACATTGCAAACACATAGCTGAAGGACTCCACTATCTCCATTGCACAAACAGAGTGACTGGAGGCAAGCTGGATTCCCTTATACTGGAATGTAACAGGGCCTGATGACATATAACTGTCTTAAAAAGGTACAGGCCTTTGCAATAGAACCCATGCCATATTATAACATTTGCAATACTGTGTGGGTGGTACAGCCCACAATCCATCCTCCCTCTAGGAAGTACTGGCTGACTTAGATATTTCTCCTTGAAGTGGGACCAGATTATTGAATTTCTAGTCCACTGAGACTGAGATCAAGATCTACACTGCCTTGGTTCCCTTAAGCTTAACCTTAAATAAGGAGGAAAAGCCATGCTGTGGACAGAGTGGCTAGTGGTCAGCAGAGAGGGCAAGAATGGAAAAGTGCAGTTCTCAGCAGCTAGCAACTGTGTAACAGAATGGGAGAGACCGAGCTTCCTTGACCTCTCAGAAGAACAACGTTCACATACAAAGGTTATTTCATCCAGTAGTGGCAGACATCAACAGTTTCCCAGGAGGACAACTGCTAGGTGCTGAACCTGATGGCCAGAAGCTGCAAATGACTGTCAAATTCGTCACAGGTCTTATGTTTTCTTTTGGTCATCTCACCTGGGCCAGAATCACATTCAGTATTTCCTGGTTGGCAGCACACAAGCATAGCAGGGAATCACTCACTGACAGATTGTTTGCATGAGCAAAGAATTACATCAACCTTTTCTGTCAGCACATGAGCCAGAAGGAGCAGTACCTAGATTGGTGTATCTGGTGGGCATCCCATAGGCAGAGGGAGACTAACTCCACACATGTGAAAATCTGGGCACCCTCTGATCATTGAGGAATAGAATGGCCTGCAGGGATTCCACGCAATAAATGCCAAGTTGCCATGATGCTTTCAGTAAGCACAGGACTCATGCTTTGTGCATACGTCTGTGGTATTTTAGTCATGTCAACAAACTTTGAGATATCTGAATCAATGAAATCCTATGTTATTCCAAGCTTTCCACTGAGTTTAGATTTTATAAATTGGACTTGGTGATGGCTGCTCAAAAGACATAGGCTACTCGCCTTTAAAACCCAGCCAATGACGACTTTGAGAAATCCATCCAGTGTGGATAAAGACTAATCCAACGGACGGTATATGATAGCAAATATATCACTAAGCAGTTGCTGAGCTGCATTTCACATGCATGGGCAGATCTGGAGGGCCCTTTCATTATTCAGCAGCCACAGTCCCTGGAAAGCTCATGGTATGTTACGTACATGCAGCAGAGCGGTTTCAATCTACAGGAGGATCGAAGGGATGAGAATACATGGTCTGCAAAGAGGAGGAGAAAGCAGATGGTGAAGACGACACCCATACCATTCCCCAACACCACGATACAGCATCAGTTGCTCACATTGCTTGGGATGCCAGGCTTTCATTTGGCACTGTATGATTCAATTAGTTGCTACTACTGGATAGATGTAACAGTCACAAACAAGGGCCACACTTCCCCCTTATACACTCCCAATCATCTTAAGGAACCTTTGTGCATCTTACTGTTGGCCCCTGCACAAACTCCTTTCATCAAGCCAATTGATGTTTCACATAACTGGCCACTTACCAATAGAAGAAGACATCTCACAAGGCTCTGCACCATCAAGTTCTCATGCTCGAGGTCAACTCTCCTTTGACCCTTCCCTTTATGGATAGTGCGCATGGAAGGTTTGTAATTATCTTGCAAATTTTATGTTTCCCTTCAATGATTCTCCTTTTTATTGATCTGCGTCCAGTCAAGCCAAGCTCAGAGAGGGTCATAGAATCCCTAAAGTCTGGAAACAGACCCTTTGGCCCAACAAGTCCACACCAAACCTCAAAGCATCCCACCCAGACCCATCCCTTTATAACCTACCTAATCTACACATCCCTGAACACTACGGGCAATTTAGCATGGCCAATCCACCTAGCCTGCACATCTTTTGGACTGTGGGAGGAAACCGGAGCACCCGAAGAAACCCACACAGACACAGGGAGAACATGCAAACTCCACACAGACAGTCACTCGAAGGTGGAATCGAAACTGGTCCCTGGTTACCACTGCAGTGTCACAGTGCAAACCACTGAGTCACCATGCCGACCCATAGAACTCCCTGCCACCTCAATCTGTTTGTTCTCCCTTATGAATGATATGCATAACTTCCCTGAAGAGAAAAGATGTGCATTATTAGTAATAAGGTAAGAGCAAGCCTTTTCTGATCATAATTTACTTGCTGTGGATAGCAAGTCAGGGCGACTGAGTGTTGTATGATATGTGCGTTACTGATATACAATTGCATTCCCAGGGAGTGATACAACTCCTTAATAGATAATGGAATGCTATGCATCTCCAGTGTTTCATCCTCTGCAGTTAACAATGGGGAAATTTATGGAGGACCACCTCCATCTTTGTATAGAGGATATACACAAGTACACAACTTTTCCTGCCTTGATAACGTGATTAATTCCTGCCTTAAAGTTAGAGGTAACAAATGTACAAATGAGGGTTTCATTAGCAGATAGGCAGAAATACATGATTGGAAGTTCATCTCGTGTTTAGATACATCACTCAAAACTGGAAACAGTCTGTTCAACCTCGTGTTTACCAGAGGGAATGGGTGTCTATGGAACGGTGTTCATCATGTAATGAGGACTTTACAATTGATATCACCCCACCTTGTTTCAAACGCAACTTGGATTATTATTGGCATTAACATCCTTGTGTCATTCTGACAATTCTTCAGGCAGTCAATCTGATGGTCAGAGGTAGATGCACAAACTACCCTCCTATCTCCTTACCATCTCAGTTCTGATGATGTGTGACCTGGAGAAATGGAAGGACTATAGAAAAAGTGAATAGATATCAACAGGGAATAATAACAAGCAGATTTCCTACAAAGCTAAAACTTTATAAAGACATTTCAATGTTACTCAATACTTTATTTAAATTTTTACAGTATTAAACGCTTAGAAATTATAATAGTTAGAAAAGTGATAATTACTACTTTCCAAAGTGTCAATCAGGAAAGAAACCTCAGTGATCCAGCATTATGAGATGTGCATTTCAGAGTTTTTTTTTGGCCAGGGTCTAATTGTGTAATTACACTAGATGAAGAAATTAGTGATCCTTTTTGTCTGACTTTGAATCCTTCTGTAGCCCTTCTTAAATTATATCATTGTCACCAATGATTCTGAAGAATTTCAATGGTATAATCCAGCCATTATTTTGTAAATTGAAGTTACATTTCATCCTGTTAATACTAACCATAATACAAGTAAATGTAAAATGTATTTTTCATATGCCTATTTTCCCTTCATTTCAAGTAGCATGCTGTCAAGGAAGACCTTTAATTTGCTGGCTTTGTGTTGTGTTGATCAAAGTGACCTTTGCTTGAGAACAGACACAAATCAATTTACTCTTGCACAACATTTGACAGGTAGCAGTGTGATATATAATAAATGACAAGCAACCTCCAACAATGAGAAGATATAACTGCCAGCTGTTTTTCACACCAGCAATTCTCAGACAATGCACTGATGTTCCAAATAGGATTTATTTGTTCATCTGATAACACAGGTGGTAATAATAAGTAGTCTTTTGCAAAAAAAAATTTCATTTCACAGGCAAAGTTTTGAGCTCTCTCTCAGCTGATGGAAGTAGTAATGTTGAATTATGCCAGTGAAAAATTACCCTCACCAAATAGCCATTTCTGTTGAGGCAAGCGGAAGACTTTTGGTCAGTGGAATTGAAGTTTAAAAGTAAAACTACATGTGGCTCTCCACTGATATCGTTCAGTGAGTCAGCAAATTGTGTAGACTGTGGTGAAAATTGTAGATCTGGTAACATTCTTTTCATGGGCTCATAAAAAAACTGATAAGAAAGTTGTAACTTCTTAAATGCAATGGGCATTTAAACGGACAGGGTCTGTCCACAGTGGTGTTCAGGGATTTAACTTTAAAACCCTGTGCTCAAGACCAATCAGACAAACTGACTTTATTCTGGGCTCAAGAGACTATACTCTTAGAGTGACCATTCATTTGTTTCTGAAAACATAAAATGAGCTCACTTCATCAGGAAGCAAAAAAACAAATTCATATTGCTACCTGACATAGGTGTGCTAGTTAGTGCCAAAGACCAAGGGGTAATTGTTTTTTAAGAAATGTGTCTTTGAAGGTAGAGGGCGAAAATTCCACAAATTAGGGCCTAGACAGCAGATGATGATAGGCCGATAAAAATCAGAGGTTTGGAAGAGGGCAGAATTAGAGGACCACAGAGATCTTAGAGAATTACAAGGCTGAACTTGATCATCAAAAAGGGGAGGGCCATGGAGTGATCTAAGAACCAGATAAGAATTTGAAAATTGATATATTGCCAAATGTAGAGCAGAGAATACAGCAGTGAGAGATAAAGGATATGGTGTAAGTTAGAACTTGAGCAGCAATTAGATCAAAATAGAAGCTTTTAGACTTGCATTTCCCACTTTACCCTTCACCATGGACTCTTGGATTTTGACACCAATTGTCTCAACTAAGGGGAGAGATAGTTGAGATGTTTTCCATTCTTAAGTTTTGTTATTTTTAAGTGAATCGTTCATCTTATGCCTTTGTAAATAAAAAAAAAATGAAATAATCCAAAGCTGCAGGTGATCCACAAATTTTAGTGATAAGTATAAGAGGTTATAGAATTAATAGAATCCCTACAATATAGAAGCAGTCCATTCAGCCCATCAAAGAGCATCCCATCCCTACATTTCCCACCCTAGACACTATGGGCAATTTAGCATAGCCAGTCCACCTAACCTGCACATCTTTGAACTGTGGAGCACCCAGAGGAAATCCACGCAAACACAGGGAGAATGTACAAACTCCACATAGATAGTCACCTGAGGGTGGCATCGAACCCTGACCCCTACCACTGAGAGGCAGCAGTGCTAACCACTGAGCCACTGTGTCATGCTTTGTCCCTATATCTGTGTTGTGTCCTTGAGCTGTCCGTCCTTGTTACATTAGAGAGGAATCAAAGACAACCAGTGTGAAGAACTAGCTTTCCTCTATGTTTGCTTTTAGGTAGAGAAATCAGGTATTTTGACATGATGTTACATGTAAAATTGATATTTGCCTTGACCTTGAGTGAGTCAAGCCATGGATACAAGGTTGAGTTTCATGGAATTTCTCAGTACTTGAACATCTTCTTTGTACCTCAGCCATCAAAACAGACCACAACATTCGAGATAGAGATTGAATAGTGATTACCTCAGTTGGCTGGATGGTTGGTCTGTAATGCAGCATAACATTTACCATGATGTGGACTGGGGTGGGCAAGGTCAGAAGTCTCATGGCACCAGGTTGTAGTCCAAATGCTTATTTGAGGGCACAAGCCTTCAGAGCACTGCTCCTTCATCAGTTAATGCTCACAGCATGGGCTGAGTTCCTGCACAGGCTAAGGTTACCATGAAGAACTCTCCTACTCAACCTCTGTTGGTTCTCCACCATTTTTTCTAATGACAGGGAAGGCCTATCGTCTGGCAGAACTATGGCAACTTTACGGACTTTTTAAATCCGTAGTTCCTCTGTATTTAGATTAACGTCCTTCAGCATTGTTGACTTCTGCTCTACTTTGTTTTATAGGTTCACTGAATCTCCCAAGTCAGGGCTGATGAGGGCTGTGAAAAACATTAATCGTCTTCAGTTAAACATTATTGTTGATTATTAGTCAGAATACTTGCAATGTGATTTTGAGATATACTTGATATTTTTCATTTTCAGCTCCTTTGTTTTATACCCTGGAGCTTAATTTTCAGCCCTACCACCTACCTGAAGCATGAAAAGCAGCTGGGTAGTACAACAAAAATAGCATATTATAACTGGCTGCCCAGATGCTACTGACATCACAGGTTTCCTGTACTCCTAATGCTAAATGGCTAGTGGCTTCCTGAGTCACATTTGAAATGGAACTCAATAACCAGTTATCTCAATAGGATTCCAACAGCCAGTCTGAACCTGATCAGATATTTTAATCAACCGGTTCAGACATGTTATCGCACAGTTCTAGAGCAGAAGAGATTTGAATCCTGAAGTTGGCAGGCACACATACTATGCACACTCCAACCGGAATCAGGGTAACCAACCAGCCATAGAAGCTGGCTGGATTACTTTCTTTTCAATTTAGTGGGGTGATGAGGAGAGGGATAAATGATGTAGGGGATTTAAAGGAGCCAAAATACCTTCACCACGTATTGCAAAACCAGCCTAGGCCTCTGCCCCACCACACCTAGAATCTACTTTTACCAGATCCACTCAATATTGCAGAGTTTCTGAGCACCGCTCTTTGTTCTGATGTATGTGAGATGAAATCCTCGCAACTGACTAATGGGGTTAACAGTCACCCAGTCAGTCAACACATCGGCAAAAATGCCCTCAGTCCAGCTAAAAGTACAGTCACGGAACTGGAACTATTCCACGGATTCTCCTGAAGCTACTACATTGGTTAGGTGATAGGAGGAAGCACTCCCAAATACTGGGGATATGGTCCCTCACTTATTGTTATCTCTTGCAAACAATAGTCTAGCTTAGATAAGCACCACCCCTGCAAGAACCCTAAATATGAGTAACAGAAGAAAGAATGTGTTGTATAAGGTAAGCATTAGTGTTACCCATTTTGAGGGGAGACAGCTGAAACCTGCATTAGCCTGCATAGAGAGAAGATACTTGTGGCACAATGCCAAAGAATCCTACTTGATGAGTATGTAACTGTATTTATCATTATCATGCGATAAACCATCTAGTTAAATAAGAACATTCCCTCTTCTATGAAGACCCCACCACGGTGTATCCTCTGACAAGAATCAGCAAACTTGTTCTAGTCAAAGTGTAGATAAAAGCGGACTGGTAGTAACAAACGACAACATATACCTCTTACCTTCAACACATACTGGCAGAGGTGACAGACACCACGAGGTGACAGGAATGGCAACTAGGGTAACACAACAGTAAGTTTCAAGACAAGCTGTCCTAATCCACAATACATAGGACAAAGAGACTGTACACATCTCTACAATTATCAAGAGGATCAATCTAGGCTGTCAGTTTCTCTGATCTTTACTAGCATCGTTCAGGACTCCAGAATTCAATCTTAAACTGTTCAGGTTCCTCAAAATGGATCACCATGTTTCAGCATTTTGTTCAACTCAGGGGCCTGGTTGAAGACTTAGAAGCATCATACAGTGGCAAACAGTCCTGCACTTTTGAAGTTTTCTCCTTGCAGGTTGCAACATGTCAACTAATTTAAACATTTTCTTCCAACCAAAGCTAATACTTTTCCTGAATCCACACTGCAGATATCATGCATAATTATATTTATACACTTTGGAAATAATGAATTGAGGTTTTGTTTTCTAACCAATATAGATTAGCAGAATCATGTCTTCCTTCACTCAACTACCAAATTTTTTAAAAGATTATTTTCCAATGGAAAGTTTATTTTCTTAAATATTCTCTTATTTCTGTCAACTATTTTTATTATGGAAAGCCACCAAGTTGTTTAAAATACTCTGCTCAGCAAGGTTATTTGATCATAAAGTAGTAGGTATATTAAGTAAAAATAATTACTCAGTGATATCTGATATTGCAGCAGACAATGATGAATGACTTATGTAGCTCCTAGTCATCTCATTCGCTATAATCAGTTGATAAATATATTTATTCAGGGCTGCTCCAGCCTCATCCATTAGAAATATTGTTTTTCTAAACATTACATTGATTTAATTTAGCACTAATCAATTTAAAATGGTTCTGACAATTAACAAAGCTTCAAATATGACCTTAAAGCAATAAGATTCATTAACTATGATTAGGATTAAACTTTTCCTAATGGGACCATTTTTCTTCTGAGGGCATTTTTTGCAGGGCTACTGTTGGTCAGTCAAAACGTAATCAATTATTATAAATTATACATGCCTAACCTGATTATCCAGTACTCACTAATTTGTGTAATTAATAGCCTTTTACAAGAGAAACAATTTGTTCATAACTCTTGGAACTCTAGCCTGCATACATATCTTCTGTCTTCGCACTGCAGGAGCAGGGTTATCTGTTTGGTATGTAATATCATAATCAATGGTGCCAAACATGCATGCTAATGAATCCTTGAATTAAATGAACCAGTTATAATTAAAATCAACATTCTGTCAACCCCCCCTTGTCCTATTATTCATGACAATCCACAGGTTCAAAAGGCAGCACTAATTAACAATTCATATGTTAGCTTATGGCTGATAATGTAGCAGAGTGACTGTTAACAGCTGGTATGTAGGGCCATCCTGGAACATGGAAAAACTCCACTTTTAACCTCTCTTGCTTAAACGAGGTGTCTATGTTCACTTATGATTAGAAAAGGAGAAATTATTAAATAGAGATTTAATTTGCGTGTAGAATACAGTCAACTTTTTAATAGATTGCAATTACTATATTTTTCTAACTAGTGCATCAAATTTCTACACAAAATACTCATTCATTGGAATTGCAGGATTTACTATTGCCCAATTGTGTTAGCAGATAAATGCTAATGTGGCTATATGACCTTCCTTCATTGACTGCTTTAGCATAAACGGAAACCATTTTACATTAAACAGATTAAAATTGTTCACATGAACACAGGAATCCCATTAAAAAAAGACATTTCAGTAGTTTACTTGCTAGTATTGCCAATTATGACAATTTTAGGTTCAGAATTCCCCATAAACAGTCAACCAAAATAGCAATAAAGCTCGATTTAGGTAACAGCTAACATTAATGCTAATTCCAACCTCCACCTGCATTAAGTTAATTAGGACATAAAACTTATGACAGCTTATTTGAAATCAATATTTTCAAAATAGAGGTTTAACTTCATGGTGCAGTCATATGGTAAGCAAAATAAACACTGGTGGGAGCTTTCAATTCAAATGTCTTAATGGAAGAAACATCGAGTAGCTCAACAAACTTTAAATATTCTGATCATTGTCAGGTAATTGAAAGCACATTTTTCACACGCCCTAACTACTGAATTTTTTCTAGCAGATCCTTTTGCACGTTTTGGAAATTGTACATATTTAAAAGAAAATAAAATATATGGTGCTGTGTAGAATAATCACTCTCTTCCTGGCAAAATACAAACTCAAGCCTAAATCTACAACTTGCACAAAGCAACAACTTTGAACAGGAATACATTTCCAAGTAAAACTATCCAAAAGCTTTTCACTGATCAGCAAAACAACTCGTTTACCTGCGTTTGCATTATCACCCTTTCCATCTTTTTAATGATCACCAAAGATCTCCATATGCCTGAGTGGGTTGTTCTTACCACAAAAAAAGTTTTGAAATATTATAATAACTGTCAGTGTTACATTTCAGTTGAAGCAAATCTAGGTATTAACAGGTGAATTACAGCAAGTATGTTACAAATTAATCAGGAGGAACTTGATCAAGAGCAGGACCAGCTCACAGAAGTATGTTCATTCAGTTAAGAGGAGATAGTAGCAATTTAGCAATGTCCTTCCACCTCAGCAGCAATCAGTAGTCCCCAGCATTACACATTCCAATATTCAGCCAATTCGACTCGCTCCACGTAATATCAGGAAATTATAGAAGGCACTGAATACTATAAAATACAGACAGCGTGAACCATGAACTCCATCAGCAATTATCATTAAAACTCTTCTCATTCCCTAAATAGGTAAGGGATCTGCCCTTCTTAGCTGGTCAACGTGCTGCTCCAGCCCAAAGCAAGGTCACTGACTATTAACTGCCCTCAAATGACTTGGCAAGTTTCCCAATTGAATAATCTTGAGGGTGAGGCAACAAATGCTGCCTACAACACTTACATCCCATGGAAGAATAAAGAAAAAAAAATCTATCATCGCCTATGTGTTAAAACAGACGATAACCATAGGTGTATATTAGCAATGTCATATTAATAAGAGCGGATCCTTAAGGAAATTCAAAATAAGTTAGTTTGTTCCCAAACTCATGAGATCGATATGCATTTTGGTGTATAGTAAATTAAATTTAAAGTTTTATTTATACTAATATAAATTAAAACAGAAACAGATTATCTGTCCACGTAAATCTGAAAATAAATGGTGCATCCAAACAATGTAGATTTATAGATAATCCAAGTATTTGGTAGGTCACTATATCATGTTAAAAAGCTAATTTATGACAACTTGGGTACAAATCACTTTTAGTCAATGTCATTTCTCATTTACCAAACCATCGCACATTGTTCATAAAATGGAACGTGCTAAAACAAGGAGTAACATGCCAATTCAAAATTTCTAGAACTCATTCTATTTCAAAGGTTGTCAGACTGGTACCATGTCTTAATGTACCACAAATATGGCAGTGTGAATCTTTCTTCTAATTAAAACTGATCATTTATTGAGTTATTTATTTAACCGGCAGTTTTCACTAACACGGTCATATTGGATTGCTTACACATTAACATAATTTAACTTTAATGCAGAAGCCAGATGTAAGTGAATCCACATAACTGTAATACTCTCACTGCACAGAATGTTGCAAGGTGTTAAGGATGCAATAATTCAGTAAGCCGTTACTTACTGTGCCCACTGATATTCTTACCACCACTTATGGATTTAACTTTTTGTACTAATTTAAGAGAATTATCCAAAAAGAGAATACCCAGCCTAAGACACCAACCAGTTCACACAAAGGTGCAGATTACACTAGACATTAACAGATAGTAAAGTCCCAGGTGAGACAAGTGCTTTTAAATCATTTGTGTGCATCTTGCTCACAGTGAGCAAACATTTATTTTAGAAAGGATTCATCTGGATACTTCTCTTCCATGATAATGGGAACTGCAGATGCTGGAGAATCCAAGATAACAAAATGTGAGGCTGGATGAACACAGCAGGCCCAGCAGCATCTCAGGAGCACAAAAGCTGACGTTTCGGGCCTAGACCCTTCATCAGAGAGGGGGATGGGGTGAGGGTTCTGGAATAATTAGGGAAAGAGGGGGAGGCGGACCGAAGATGGAGAGAAAAGAAGATAGGTGGAGAGGAGAGTATAGGTGGGGAGGTAGGGAGGGGATAGGTCAGTCCAGGGAAGACAGACAGGTCAAGGAGGTGGGATGAGGTTAGTAGGTAAGAGATGGAGGTGCGGCTTGGGGTGGAAGGAAGGGATGGGTGAGAGGAAGAACAGGTTAGGGAGGCAGTGACAGGTTGGACTGGTTTTAGGATGCAGTGGGTGGAGGGGAAGAGCTGGGCTGGTTGTGTGGTGCAGTGGGGGGAGGGGACGAACTGGTCTGGTTTTGGGATGCGGTGGGGGAAGGGGAGATTTTGAAGCTGGTGAAGTCCACATTGATACCATTGGGATGCAGGGTTCCCAAGCGGAACATGAGTTGCTGTTCCTGCAACCTTCGGGTGGCATCATTGTGGCACTGCAGGAGGCCCATGATGGACATGTCATCTAAAGAATGGGAGGGGGAGTGGAAATGGTTTGCGACTGGGAGGTGCAGTTGTTTATTGTGAACCGAGCGGAGGTGTTCTGCAAAGCGGTCCCCAAGCCTCCGCTTGGTTTCCCCAATGTAGAGGAAGCTACACCGGGTACAGTGGGTGCAGCATACCACATTGGCAGATGTGCAGGTGAACCTCTGCTTAATGTGGAAAGTCTCCATAGTTTGTTTGCAGCTGTGCAAATAAAAATGATTTAGGATAATAACTTTGTTAACTATAAAATGTGCTGCTTCAGAATTGGCTTATTGCTCTCAGTTTACTTCTTGAATGATCAAGCACACAACATATTCAAAATTCTTGGTGACAAGTTATTATGTAAATTTACAGTGTGACAGAAAGAGAAAATTCCTTCACAATTAAATGGTGATTTCACAATTATCATGACGTTTTGCTTCCTCACACAGAATAGTTCAACTTTGAACTGTTCAACTTCTCATTTGTGAATGTCTGAATCATATCTCCTTTAGTACAGCCCCATCCCATTTACCCCACCTTCCTGCCAAATAATGCTGGATTCTCAGTTCCACTGATCTAGATATTTCCGCTGTGGAGAGGAAACTCTGTCTTTATAAATTTCTTAATTCACCTTTGTATCATGACTCCAGAAAGCATGCATGATCTAGATGTAACACCACATAACAATAGCCCCTCGCTCTTGCATAGACTCTCTACAGTTTCTGCAGTCATTACTCCAATTAGCACAGATCAGATTAACAACAGAACACAACAAATTCAAATCCAGAGTTTGAGCACTCAGTATTAACAAGACACCTACTGCCACTTCATTTTTTTTCTTGTAATGGGAATTTAGGGCCTCCAGATCTTGCAAACATTTCAATCACAGAGTGATTTCCAGCACCACTTTCATTGCTTCCAATCCTAACATTAAGTGCTGATGATCTGATATCCAGAATTCAATGCAGTATTCCAAGATAGGCGACAATAACACTTCTCAGTGTATCAGTCCTCAATACTCATAAGCTTAAAACTGCTTATTTAAAGTGTGCCTGTATGTGATTTGAAGCACATGTTTACAAGCTCTTACATAAAAGTGTTACCCACGTATGCATAGCATGTTCTCACGATACCTTCATAGCTCAATTGCATATTATGATTTTATACGCTATATTTTTCATAAATATTTTGATTTTTGTTACATACAAAGAATTTACATAAAAACGTGCTGCTAGTTTATTAAGTGAAAGCTTTAAGTGGCACAATAGGGCAGTTATATTGTCAGCTTTGGGCCAGTCTCAAGCTGTTTTAAGTGGAAACATTAAGGAATCGTGTGAAGGATATGGCTTTAGGCCACATTATGGCAGGAGTGTGAGACCACTTCCTGCACACGCTTACACCACCATCATTTCAGAACATCCGGAAACTTTTTTATAATTTATACTTCTTAAATGTATCTAATGTTAACACAGCACAGTAGCAGAAACCCTCATAATATTTAAGGAGTAATCATATGGGCACTTGCAATGTCCATGCATAAAAGGCTACGGGCCAAGTACTGGAAAATGGGATTAGAAAAGTTTGGTGGTTGGTTTTGATCAGTGATGTAGTTAGATGTGATGGGCTAAAGGGCCTCTTTCTGTGCTGCAAATCTCTATGACTCTATTATACCAGCCAGTTCACGCTTAACGTTAAAATCTAACCAAGTCAGAATCTATTGACTCGAGCTGTATACTAGTGTCAAACAAGATTTTACAGTTCAAAGTATTACTTTACGGTTGGATAAATGCAATACAGGAGTTCCAAGCCCTGTGTTATATTCTTCAAGTATCAGTTCTGAACCTTTGATGATATTGTTGTCTTTTGTTCAAATACTTTGGTATACCAAAGTTAATCAGATCATCTACAATATCCCCAAAATATACATGATGTACAGTTTGTACGTTAGATTTTCTGCTTGTTAAAATGATCATAAAAAAGTCTGAATAATTCAAATAAATGCTTGTAAAATTAGTAAAATCATTTTTTCTTTGCAGGATAAACAGCTTGGTGGCATTATCTAATTACATACTTGAATTAATTTTCATTCTTGTTATTACATGACAACATATTGGAACATCAAATAAAGGCACTTTTTCTCACTCCCAATTGTACCTCATTCTATGTTTTTGACTTTGTGATCATAAACAGACATGTGAACATAACAGCTATAGTCCCTTGTTTCATCAATAATGCTGTGCATAATAAACGTAGGAAAATGATGGTAAAAACCACTGACACATTTCCAGAAGGACACAAACAGCAAGGTGTTTGTAATGCTCCATTAGTCCATTAGTCAATGAAATACTGCACCACTCAAACACAATGGAACCCAGGCAAATAGCAAGGCAACATGCCCCAAAACTATTCAAACACTTTCTTCCTGTGGAAAAATTTATTGTAAACAATTAGAAAGCAACAATCACCAACTATCTGAGACTTACTCCCAGCAATTTACAAAGTCTATTCAAGTCACAGAGATTTTACAGAAAAAAATCCCTTCAGCCCATCGTGGCCATGCATCACATCCATCATTTATCTGTTGTAAACTCATTTTCCGGTACTTGGCCCATAGCCTTGTAATCTATGGTGTTTCAAGTGCTTATCTAACTATTTCTTTCATGTCTTGATGGTTCCTTTTTCTACTACTCTTTTAGGCAGGGTGTACCAGATACCCACTACCTCTGGCTGCAAGGCATTTGCCTCAAATCCAATCTAAAACTTCTGTTCTTTACCTTAAAATTCTGCCTCGATTACTGACCCTTTTATTAAGGGGAAAAAGTTCCCCCTACCTACTCTAAGCCCAACTATAACAGGTCCCTAATCAACCTTTCCTGTTCTAAGGAAAACAACCCAATTGCCCTGTCCTTCCATGGTTGAATTGCTCCAGACCAGGCAACATTCTACTCAATCTCTTCTGCGCCCTTTCTAGTGGAATCACATCCTTCCCATAGGGTGATGACCATCTATACAGTAGTCCAGCTGTGACCTCACATTGCGCACAGCTCCACCATGACCTCCTTGCTCTTGTATTCAATGTCTTGACTTGATGACAAGTAATCCATATGCCTTCTAAACCAACTTATTCACCTATTCTATATCTTCAAGAATTGAAAGATAGGTACACTAAAGGCACCTCTGGCCCTCAGTACTTCCAGGATCCTACTATTCATCGTGTATCCCTTCCCTTGTTAGTCATTCAAAATGCATCCCCTCACACTTTAAAATTACATTTGTTACTATTCAGCCCATCTAACCAGCCTGCCTATCTATTTCTATTATCTAAAGTTTCCTCCTCACTACTTATTACACAATCAATTTTCATATTGTAGATCATGATAACATTGTGATACTGTGGTTAGCCTTTCAATGTCATTTACTGCTATAGATAAATCAAGCGTACCAATTTTTGCATCTACTGTGAAAAGCACATAAGTGTATGCCCATTTCAAGCAATGGATTTTTTTTGGAATGCAGTGGCTGTTGTTATATAGGCAATTCCGCAAATCCTTCACAGACAGTTTAACTACTAACAGGAAGAGTGAACTAACACTGAAGAAATTACACCTCAACCATTTCCTCTTTGCTCACTGCTTCTGTAACTATGTCATAAAAATGCAGGCGAGTATCGCACATCTTTTCAGCATCTGAAGTAACCTTTAGATGATTACTTCTCGTTTATTCACTGTTACCTTCTTTGAATTTTTACGCTTTGCGCTGTGTGAGAAGCTCTTCAGTTCTTAGCATGCATTGAAATGGGAGAGATTTGTAAATGTTGCTGTCAGATTAAAAAGTGTTGTGATCTGTTCTCAGGCTTGCTGCAGCCTGATAATGACTTTGGGAACAGAATGCTGAAACTGTTCCAATGAGTGCATGTGAAGACACTCCCTGAAGGAGAACAGAGCTGAGAACAGAACACAACTGAAGACATTTCCTGTGAAAATTTTCAAGAAATTTCTCATGTGAGAGGGAAACCAGACACTGAATGGTATCAAAAGTTCAATTTCCTCCCTCCTCCCTACCTACTCAAACTCACTCCATTATCACGAGAAAATCATTTGAGGTAAAGTACTCCCTGATCAGTGTGAGAAAGTTAATGACTAGCTGAAAAGTATTTGTTGACACAGCAGCTGGCTGATAACACTTTTTTTAACATCTTTATGCCACAACATATGCCAGCTACTCGGAGCATGTGAGAATTTAACCAGGGCTGATAATGCACCAGCAGATGGGCTGAAGCATTGTTATTTGCACTCAAGCTTTAAACCCTTGAGGGATCACCCAATAAAAATCAAAGCATATGGACCATTACAGGCTCATTTATGTTTGCAGCAAGCACCTCTCTCTACAGTTTTAATAAACTGCAACACCTTTCTATCGAATGACATGCATGGTAACATGACCCTTTGAAAAATATCGTCTCCGGTATCAAGAGATCTGGCAAGTCTCAAAACATTACACTTGCAACACACATTACTTCTGGCTCTTACAGTGATGCTGTTGGATTTTTTTTAATCACATGCACAGCAAACAGAAGCTAGTTGTAGATCTTGCAGACACTGTCAGCTCACAGTACAGCTCATGCTGACTTTAGCATTCAAGTCTGATCTTACACACATTTCCTTCAGAACAGCGAAACCATGCTTTTAGTTAGCAAGATTACTTTTAAGTGACAGGTATTGGATGTGTTGAAATCTGTACTAAAATAAGCAGTGGCTTGCAACCGAGATACAACTCATTAGCTGGAATTAGAAAGATTATGTTGTGATCGAGTGTCTGCTGCAGTTTCACTGGAGTCTAGCAAAATTAGCTTGTTCTGCCCTCTGTTATGGATAGCTAGCAAATTAAAGTTTTTTATTATGATTTGAACAAAACTAAAAATGCTCGAGGGTACGAACATAAATTAGGTGGATCTGAAAAGTGTTTTAAAATAAAACTTAAGCATGCACAAAAACAGCCTTCATTTTAGCAATCATTATTTATTCATGCTTGTCATTATAAGACTCATTTTGCAAATGCACACTATATTGCATCATGAACATTTAGTATGGAATTTCAAACTACAACAATAAGTGCTGACATGTAATGGAAATTGATTTTAAGACCTTGGATGGAAACTTGGCCAAGCGAGTTTTTAGCTTACCTTGAGAGGCAGTTAGGAAAGGGGAGCAGCTTTTCAACGGCCAGGCCTCAACTATATGTGTTGATCCAAGTCACAAATAAAACAGCCCAGATGTCCAGTTGTTAAAACCAAATTGAGGGAAGGAAGTGGGAGAGGGTGAAGGTATTTGGGGTGGGGGGAATCCCAAACAAATTGTGCCCATGCTTCTCCTTGCCCATAGGAAACATTACATTTAAAAAAATGTTTACTTACCAGGGTTACTTCCCTACAGGTTTAGCTTTACAAAATGAACAGTTGTTTTCTTGCTGAGGTACAATTCAATAGGTGGAGATATAAAAATTAATTGTCATTGAGTTCTTGATTTTCAAATAGCCCCTGGAGGCTGACACAGATTCTCATTGAAAATTCGATTTGTGGAGGAAAACACAAGATGCCAACAATTTTGAAATTGGAAGCATGGGGACGCTGGTTATCTGTACACTGCCAATGGTCACCATAAAGGCTCTATTTTCTTAATCTCTGTCTTTGCCTGAGGTATGGTAACCCTCAGGTTAAACCCACTAACTTTAATGACCTTTTTTAGAACTTCCCCTCTCTTTAATGAGAGAAGGAGCCTTTGGTCTCTGTGGCCACAGTGACTATCTTCTTTTCCAATTACAGGGTGCAGAGATTGTTGATACACAACTGGAGGAGCAGTTTTACATTAGGAAATAAAAACAGAGTGCTGGAGAAACTCAGTAAGTCTGGTAGCATCTGTGGAGAGAGAAATAGTGTTACTGTTAGGAGTTCAGAATGACTTCTTCAGAACTGAAGGTGACTGGAAAAGTGATAATGGGAACTGCAGATGCTGGAGAATCCAAGATAACAAAATGTGAGGCTGGATGAACACAGCAGGCCCAGCAGCATCTCAGGAGCACAAAAGCTGACATTTCGGGCTTAGACCCTTCATCAGAGAGGGGGATGGGGTGAGGGTTCTGGAATAAATAGGGAGAGAGGGAGAGGCGGACCGAAGATGGAGAGAAAAGAAGATAGGTGGAGAGGAGAGTATAGATGGGGAGGTAGGGAGGGGATAGGTCAGTCCAGGGAAGACGGACAGGTCAAGGAGGTGGGATGAAGTTAGTAGGTAAGAGATGGAGGTGCGGCTTGGGGTGGGAGGAAGGGATGGGTGAGAGGAAGAACAGGTTAGGGAGGCAGAGACAGGTTGGACTGGTTTTGGGATGCAGTGGGTGGAGGGGAAGAGCTGGGCTGGTTGTGTGGTGCAGTGGGAGGAGGGGACAAACTGGGCTGGTTTTGGGATGCGGTGGGGGAAGGGGAGATTTTGAAACTGGTGAAGTCCACATTGATACCATTGGGATGCAGGGTTCCCAAGTGGAATATGAGTTGCTGTTCCTGCAACCTTCGGGTGGCATCATTGTGGCACTGCAGGAGGCCCATGATGGACATGTCATCTAGAGAATGGGAGGGGGAGTGGAAATGGTTTGCGACTGGGATGTGCAGTTGTTTATTGCGAACCGAGCGGAGGTGTTCTGCAAAGCGGTCCCCAAGCCTCCGCTTGGTTTCCCCAATGTAGAGGAAGCCACACCGGGTACAGTGGATGCAGTATACCACATTGGCAGATGTGCAGGTGAACCTCTGCTTAATGTGGAAAGTCATCTTGGGGCCTGGGATAGGGGTGAGGGAGGAGGTGTGGGGGCAAGTGTAGCATTTCCTGCGGTTGCAGGGGAAGGTGCCAGGTGTGGTGGGGTTGGAGGGCAGTGTGGAGCGAACAAGGGAGTCACGGAGAGAGTGGTCTCTCCGGAAAGCAGGCAGGGGTGGGGATGGAAAAATGTCTTGGGTGGTGGGGTCGGATTGTAGATGGCGGAAGTGTCGGAGGATGATGCGTTGTATCCGGAGGTTGGTGGGGTGGTGTGTGAGAACGAGGGGGATCCTCTTTGGGCAGTTGTTGCGGGGGCGGGGTGTAAGGGGGGCTGGGCGGAGGTGGGGTCAGGAAGAGGAAAAAATGAAATAGATGGTTAAGATGCCCCAGGAGAAAAGGCAAAAGTAGCTGAAAGGAGTGCCATAAGAATCAGTCCAAGTCTTGATTGTTTGCTATCCATATCAATGGCTCAGAGGAGGTGCAGAGTGTAATGTATTGAAATTTGCTGGCAATACAAAATAAGTGCGAAGGCATGTTGTAATGAAGATAGAGGGAATCTGCATGGCAGAATAGATAGTTTGAGTGAGTGCATGAAAATTCAGTAGATGGAGTTTAATGTAAAGGAGGAGGAGGCCATTTACTTTTATATTAAGTACCAAAAAGTGGACTATTATTTAAATGGAGAAAGACACCAAAAAAAAAGTGCAGTGCTGAGGGATCTAGGTTTCTCGTGTATGAAATACACAAAGGTAGCATGCAGGTCCAGCAAGTAGGAAAGACAAACAGAATTTTATTGCTAAACAAAATCTGAAAGAACTGTGGATGCAGTTAATCAGGAACCAAAAACAGAAGTTGCTGGAAAAGCTCAGCAGGTCTGGTAGCATCTGTAAAGGAAAAAACAGAGTTAACGTTTCAAGCCCAGTGACCCTTCCCCCTTTTTTATATCTTATGGCCCTATGGAGCAGCCACCTCATTTTCTGCTTAGGAATTTCACAGACTCCAGCACTCGACAATGTCATCAGCAACTTCAGAGCATGACCTCAGTACTCCATTTGGATAACAGGTCCACCTTCCAGGATTTTGTTTGCATGGGCTTGTTCTCAGCAGAACTCACTTATTCTATGCTATTAATACTTACCATTCATTCTCATCTAGATTCTATCTCTACTACCATTAGCATTCCCTTTGCCTTTTGCTCTTGACCGCCTTCACCATCTGTTTCATTTTCTTCTCTCCTTTCTTTTTTCAACAGTATGAAACTCAGTTTTCCAGCTCCTTCTAAAGAAGTCATATTGGGCTCAAAACATTAACAGATTCACAGGTGCTGCCAAACCTGCAAAATTTTCCTATGAATTTTTTTTTGACTTTCATATCTCCAGAATCTGCAGTTCTTTGCTTTTCTTTTTGCTTTAAATTCTGGGTTAAAAGGCCCAGGGAACATTCAATGTCTGAAAAACATTGACGTACATCTGTTGTGAATACAGCTGAAAGCTATGAAGACAAACAGAAATGTTTAAGTAATAGTTTAATAATAATGAATGTATTTGACATTTTATGAAATGGAGAACAATGCTCAGCAGTAGCACATTGGTTGCCTTTTCTGGTGCTCATCAGCATGAGGAAAGACTCAGATTGACGTGAAGTTAGTGGCACTGGGGCTGCAGAGAGTGGCAAAGGATCACACCAGCACCAACGGAGGGCCTGAAATGGGAAAAGGCCACTCTGGATAGAATAGAGAGGAGCTCAGCAAAGGCACCCTCTTCCTTTCTCTTTATTCTTTCAAGTGATGTTTGTATCACTATCGTTTGTTGTCCATCTCTCACAGTCCCTCAACTGACTGCTTGCTAGATCATTTCACAGGGCCTTTGAGAAGCAACCACATTCTGGATCTGGATTCAGCAGGGTACAGAAACTGCTCGGGAACTGAAACCTTTGATCCAGCTTAGAGTGTTTCTGACAAATATCCCTGCTGCTTTCATGCCTTTTAAGAGCGTTATTAATGGCCAATACCATGGGGTCCTCTCCTGCCTGTTGCTGAGCAAGGGCCTAGTCTCTGAATGCCCTCTGAGTGTCAGCACCCTGCAGCATTTCTTCCTCACCCAGCTGCAGAGATGTGCCAGTGATGTACTCACTAGAACGTGCTCAGGGTTCTAATTGAGCTAATGTACCCTCCGAGGGGGCAGTCTCGGGAAGGGAGGAAGGTGCTTCCTCTGAGAAGTTTGTGACTTCTTCCTCTGAGGTGAGGTAAGGCTGATGTCCATGAAGGGGCTGCTTTGTTCGTTGTGGAGGATGTGCATATGCTGTTGGTCCCTGCAGAAGACAAGACAGATTGAATGAAAACAAAAGAGTAGATGCTTAAACATGTTAAGAATGCATTCGGCGGTGGTAGTAATGGGAGACCAGTACAGCATTTAACGGTGAGTCTTACTTGGTTACCAGGACACGGAAGTCTCGGCATCAACACAAGAGTTAACTGTTCTCTCTCATTAAAACAAGGTTTCTCTCTTCATAAGCCTTGATGAGTTAATTAACTGGTATTTCGCATAATCTCTGAGGATGCTCTGAGGGTTGGTCTGGACTTGTTGGGCTGAAGGGCCTGTTTCTACACTGTAGGGATTCTACAATTTGTTTCCATCAATTTTGATAAAAGTGAGAATGTATGGCCTAGCTTTTTACTTCATTGGGGTTGTAGAAATATCCAGATGGGAAACACTCAGCTTCAGAAAGCCTCACCTAACAGGCGAGATAAAAAATATCCATTCTAAGCCCAGACTTTTGACAGAGGCCTTCAAGCTAAACGCTATTTAAAGAAACAAATGACAATCTAGTTGATCTATTTAAATTCTTAGAATGAATAATAGAAATTTCAGTTAAAATAAAAAATGATGGCTGAAGGCTCGTCAGAACATATTGGGAGATGGATGTGAACCCAATGATCAGATTGCGTATCTTCTGTATTGCAACAAAATAGCGTTACACATCACAAAGCATGACACCTTGAATGTTAAAAAATATGGCATCACCTACAAAAGAAACCGATAGTTAGAAAGAGTTTTAAATAAAACATGTGCCCTACAAACTGAATGCAAGATTGTAGGTACATAGGAATAAAAAAAAACATTGGAACAGGAGTAAGCCATTCAACCCCTCAAGCCATTCAATTAGATAACAGTTGATCTGTATGGCTGTTGGTTTGTTCGCCGAGCTTGGCAAGTGAATTGCAAACGTTTCATCCCCAGTCAAGAAGACATCATCAGTGCATAGGTGAGTGATTCCTCTGGTGCTCGCCTTTATATAGGTTGCCTAAGCGTAGTTAATGTTCTCTATTTTGATTAGTGGATATTTTAGTAGTTAATGTTCTCGATTTTGATTGGTAGATATTTTAGTAACCTAAATCAAGTTTGTGTTATGGTTTGTCAAGTTGCCATTTGGTTGGCTGTTTGGAGGTTGTTTGAATCGTTTCTGCATGCCTTGGGTTCGTGGCGTTTAGTCTCTTCCGCAGTTCCCCCGAGTTCGTTGTTCCCTTGTCTGTAATGGTTGGTAGGCTGGATCGATTTCAATGTGCTTGTTTATTGCTTCTTCGGATGAGTATCATGCCTTGATAGATTCCCGTTCTTGTTTGGTATTTCCTTGTGCCAGTACCTTCACGTTGTTCCAGTCAAACTGGTGTCCCTCTTGGTCCTCATGGACGGATACCCGTGACATTGGGTCGTGCCTTCAGGCGGCGAGCTGGTGTTCATGGATTCTCGTAGACAGCTTTCTTCCGGTTTGACCGACGTAGAGCTTGGTGCAGTTGTTGCATTGAATTTGGTAGATCACGTTGCTTCTTTTCATCAAATCCAGTTTCCCTTTGGGTTTTGATAGTCTGTTCCTGAGTGTATTCATGGGTCGGTAGGCGATGGTTACTCCATGTTGTCGAAGTAATCTTGCTGTCAACTCAGAAATATTCTTGATATATGGGAGGACTATTCTCCTGTTTTCATGTTGTCTTGGGGAAATTGTTGCTGTGCGAATTCTCAGTGTCCTCCGGATGAAGTTTCTCGGATAGCCATTTTTTGTGAAGACTTCATATAATCGTTTCTCCTCTTTCAATTTGGCTTCTGTGGTGTTGCAGTGTGTGTCGATTCGCTTGAAGAGCGTCCAGATACAACTTTGCTTGTGGAATTTTAGGTGGTTGCTGTGGTAGCTCAAAAGTTGATATGTGTGAGTTTCCTTCCTGTAGACTTTGGTTTGGAGTTGTCCGTTCGGTATTCGGGTGACGAGAACATCCAAAAACGCCAATTTGTTATCAGTCTCGGTTTCCGTTGTAAAATTGAAAGACGCTGTTCAGTAGTTCGTTTGTTCTGACCAATTTGCTTTTCTTGATGATGGTGAATGTGTCGTCTACGTAGAGAACACATGTTTTGTGGTTGACTTCCGGTAGAATGATCTGTTCCAGTTTTTGCTCTGTGACTTCTGCGATGAATCCTGAGATGGGAGATCCCATGGGTGATCCCCGCAGTTGCTGGTAATGCTCTCCGTCAAACTCAAAGTAAGTTGTTAGGCAGAGATCAAGGAGTTTGCAGATATCTTCCTTGCTGTGTGGTCCATGTGCGGCCCCATGGTTGTCCAACAGGTCGGCGACTGTGGTTTTGGCGGAGTTGAGGTCCACTGATGTAAACAGGGAGGTTACGTCGAATGACACCATTATCTCGTCTTCCTTGATTTGTATGCCTCTCAGCTTTTCTTAGAATTGCTGCGCATTACTAATTGGGTACAGGGATCCATTGATGGGATGTTTTACCCGTTTCCACAGTTCCTTTGATAAATTGTAGGTTGGTGTTTTTGGAAGTGAGACAATTGGTTGTGGAGGTATTGTTTCCTTATGTACCTTTGGGAGTCCATAGAATCTAGGAACTTCTGAATCGCGTGCTCTCATCCTCCAGTGTTCTTCTTTGATCTGCATCTTAACTCCATCAACCTGGATTGGTTCTGCAATGTTTAATATCCTTGATTTGTTATTAACCACAACCTGAAATTTTCAATTAAATCAACCTGACTTGCTCTTTTGGTTATTGGTTTCAGAATTCCTTGACTCTTTTGCAAATAAGTTCCTGAGTTTGAATTCTAAGGTTATGTGCTTTTGTTCTGGATTCTACAGCCAGATGATATAGTTTGTCTCTGTTCATCGTATAAAATCTTTCAATCATTTTCAAAACAAAAAGTCAAATAGATCAGCCATTAATCAAGGGTATTCAAGGGAATGTAAGACTAATCCTCATAATTTAACCCTATTTTCTCTAGTATCAATCTAGTCAATTTTGTATTATGCCCCGTCACAAGATGACTGTACCTTCTGTGTCCAGAACTGACTTCAGCCCAACCAAAGTACCATAGAACAGTAATATACACCCCTTTCCATCCCAGCACTTAAATCAAAAGTCAACATGCCATTACCTTTTTCAGCTTTTAAAATATCGGTACTCGCATCCCTAAATCTCAGAGTTGTCACAGTCCACCCAATACTTATTTGGGCACCTACTGATATTTATCCATAGTTCTATCAATTCGAATATGTGCGGGATCTAACTCGCTTTAATCTCCAAAGTGCTTCTCAGTCTAAAGTGCTTTTGTTAAATGTTTTTTATTCACAGAATAGAAGATACTCACAAATGTTTAGACTTTGGTAGAGTTTCTGGCTCCTTCCATATCTCTATGCAAAATTATGTACCACTGTCATAATCATTCAATTGTTATCCATCATTATACATTCTACTGATGCCTCAATATCCTAGACGCAAATCTTCTACCCATCTACAGTAGGTAAGTTATTGCCCTTTTGACGGTGGTAGAGCTCTTACTGCTAGGCAGGTCAGTACTTAAGCCCCATTTGCCCCAGACATGTGTCATGACATATCTAAACAAGTTGATTAAAATATTCAAAGTGGTTAATTTGGGCTGCAATACTCCGCAGTCAACCTTGTTTAAAAGCCAAAACTCATCCTTCTTCTCAAACCCAACCCAGTAGTGAATTCTATACTAAGGTCACTGTTTGCTGGTTGCTCCCTTTTTGTTACATCTTTGGCAAATTCAGGTTCATTGCTCTTTATCAAATCTAACTGGCCTGCTCTTCTTTTGGCTCAAGAACATCCTATTCCAGAAACCAGTGCTGAATAAACATTCAAGAAATTTGTTGCTTTTGGGACTCGAGAATTTCTGTTTGTCTTGGGTTGTGAGAACACTAAAGTTGTCTGTTGTCAGAGATAATGGGAACTGCAGATGCTGGAGAATCCAAGATAACAAAGTGTGGAGATGGATGAACACAGCAGACCAAGCAGTATCCCAGGAGCACAAAAGCTGACGTTTCGGGCCTAGACCCTTCATCAGAACAACAAGCTTCTCTAATCTCCACTACTTTTTAATTGTTGTCTGGAGCTTTATAACTCCTGAAGTGGCGTCTCCTTTTACATTCCTCAACTTTATGCGTTATCTTTCTACTGCTTGTTCTCTGCAGTGAGACTGACTCCAGCACTATCACACTCCTTTGTGGGCACTGCCAGGACAACGGCCAGACCCAAAAATGAGGCGGATAGATTATAGAACAGTGCAAATTATGGATTTTGGGCAGAGTTTATTTGGTACATGACTGGAGGGGCATGAGGCATGGAATGGGGTAAGAGGTTAAAACATGCACAGTCAGGAAGGGGGTTTGTCCCTGATGAGCAAAGGGCTCCCCACAAAGCCAGCAAACCTTTCCTTCTCAAAGCTTCAACCACATAGATACATTTTAACTAAGTGTATGGTTGAAATTATCAGACAAAAGGATAACGATAGAGTGGCAGAATCACGCCTACGTTAAATTTTTCGAAAAAACTCAGTTTGTAGTGAAATGTGCTGCTAAAAGACAGTCGGCATGATGGCAAACCAATCTGTAAAATTTTAGTGGGGTCTTTGTGTCATACAAAGGCCCACTAGAAAAGGTATTTAGTTTCTTTACACCAAAGGAAACATGGGTCCAGCAGGGTATACAGTTACTGCTATGTCAACTAGCATATCAGTTAATGGACTCACAACCCAGAGTTCATGACTCCAAAACCAAGTATCACAGTTTGAGCAAGTGAAATCAACTTACAAAGTTTGTGAATAAGAAGCTGGCAGATGACCAGAATATTATTAAATTACAGTGAAAACCCATCTGATTCACTGTTGTCTCTTACAGCCTTTGAATGGCAAAACAGGTTAGAAGAGACTATGACTGGGGGCCCAGCTTCAGAGTGAAGAGATGAGAAGTGAGAGGAGGAGTAATTTCTTCAACCAGAGGGTGGTAAATCTGCATAACTCATTGCCACAGAAGGCTGTGGAAGGTAAGTCACTGCTTGTATATAAGACAGCGATAGCTAGGTTCCTGATTAGCAAGGGGATTAAGTGTCAGAGGAGAGGGCGAAGGCTGCTGAATGGTGTTGAGAAACACATCAGCCGTAATCAAATGGTGGAATAGACTCAGTGGGCCTAATTCGGCTCCAACATCTTATAGCTGAAAGATCCAACACTCATGGCCTGTTCCTGTTACCGCGTTACATGCTGGGCACACAGGTCTTAACTCAGGTCAGGATATGCTAATCTAATAATTCTTTTGATACAATGTGACTGCCAATTCAGAAAGCAAAAAGTGGCTTTCAGGCGATGCATGTCTATCCGAATTCAAATTAAATATACATTGGAATTCTACTTGTATATTCATGCAAAAGTAAACACCTGAACTGGTCTCAAACATTTAGCTATTATTTTGATGAAAAGCTTCCTTATTCCAATGACAATAATAAAATGTAACTTTTCCTATCATATTGTTTTTAATAAGTTTATCTGATGCAATTTGAAGGAAATACAATCCAACCTCGCAGTGAATTCAAGGGATTAGCAGATTGTAAAACATTCTTATAAACATGAACACACCTGATGCTTCTGATGAATCATTTATATCCTTAATCTTCCTTTCTTAATCCAGAAATCTGAGTGCTCTGCATTCGTAGAGTGTGAATAAACTATCTCCCAAATCATCTAACACTATTCTGCTCCTTAATCAGATTAATTGCTTGTATATCCATTACATAGAAAGCGAGCCGCAGAAAGGAAATTAGCTTCATCTTTGAGTAGCTTAACCTAAGTTATCAGGTAACAATTAAATATGTTGCACTATCATGACACACATCTCCTTCAGCTGCATGCCATGAACTAACTTCTAGATTCTGAGAATATTCAAAAGAACATTTGGAGCAATTTACTGACAATAATGAGACAGTTTACATAGACAAAACTGCTCATTTGATGAGAATAACTTGTAAATACCATACTTCTTAAAAAAGAAGTCAGGTAATCAAGTACAATTGAGTCATTTTGGCTGAGATCTTCCAGTCTCCAGGTAGTCAGAAACTGGAAGTACCCTAATAGATGCTCTATCGGACACCTAGTAACTGCCAACGCACTGATTAAATGGTAACTCCACACAGATTTAAACTTCTGATGAATGATTACCACATGTCTGGAAGCCTCTGGAAAAGTCCCAAATTCTGAGCTACAGATCGAGATTTCAGAAGGATCTGATTTGTCGATTGTTACCCAGGAAATGCTAAGAGGGATTAAAACCTGCTCTAACTCCTGGTTAACCACACAACTGACCCCCACTAACTCACACAATGGCACCGTTACCCAATACCAAAACCAAACACCCTCCAACACCTGACCTGGCCTATCCTCATACTCGCTTGTAACATCTCACCCATTTATCTGGCACTCACTTGCACACCCAACTAGTACCCTATTCTCTCACCCACTTACCACCTCGGTGGCATGTCAAAGTGCCTCTGGGACTGGAATTCACAAATTACCACGACAAAAGATGGCACGATATGGCCTCCAGTATCATTTCTGTGCTGGAAGGCTTCCCAAACAGGTACACTCCACGTTTCTCATGAAACCTGAATTGGAAGCTTGGGTTAGTAAGAAATAATAGTGGCAATGTGGCTTGCCTCACAGTGATTGCCACTCCTTTGAGGATTTTGAATTTTTTAGTCACCATTACATAGACATTGGTTTTTATGCTTTGTGAAAAATCACTTTCAACAGATAATAGTATTCTTTAAAGCATTTCTAGTTAAAATATATGATTGGCTTAGCTTTGCTACTGAGGAAGATAATTTAAATTAAGTTCAATGTTTAATCTTTACTTCAATTCTTTATGTTTCTCTTCAGTACATTAGTGAAGTACAAGTCATTTGTATGCCATGGACAACTTCACCTCTTTTTTTAAAATTGCACTTTTAGAAAATACAAACATGAGGTTGTTGACATGCTCACTAAGTCGATGGGTTTGGTTGTAAATGTTTCGTCACAGTGCTAGGTAACATTGTCAGTGCACATCCAGTGAAGTGTCAGTGTTCTGTCCTGCTTGTTATTTATATGCCTGGGTTGGCTGGGGTGGTTGGTATCACTTCAGGTTTTGCTTCTTAGTGGTTTGTAAATAGGGCCTAATTCAACTTGTTTGTTGATGCAGTTCCAGTTAGAATACCAGGCCTCCAGGACTTCCCTGCCACGTCTCTGTTTGGTTTGTGCCATTATGGATGTATTGTCCCAGTCGAATTCATATCCCTTGCTGTCAATAATTAATGAGACAAGTGAAAACTGGTCTTGTCTCTACAACCTCACCCACAAACCAAGCTACAAATCTGAAATTTTAAATACAAATATTTCACATTAAATGAGTTTTTCTATTGTCTTTACCAAATAAAAATAGACTAGTATTCAGTATTTCTCAAAGTACAACGGTAATGAAACAATTCCCAAAACCAGAGATATTAGGAACTGCAGATGCTGGAGAATCTGCGATAACAAGGTGTAGAGCTGGATGAACACAGCAGGCCAAGCGGTATCAGAGGAGGTGGAAAGCGGATGTTTTGGGCTTAGACCCTCCTTCAGAAGATTTTCTGAAGGGTCTAGGCCCGAAATGTCAGAATTCCCAAAACCACTTGTGTTTAATGCCATTTCTGCCCTCAGAAATTGTGTGTGTGTGTTGAGACGGTATTGGTTAAAGTGTAATCAGGTGCTTTAAAATGCACATTTCTTCAAAATATTTTGCCCAGTTCTATTAAAATAAGCATGGAGACATTGTCAGAATGCCCATTGAAGCTGATAATGTTAAAAGAGAAATTTGAACTTGCAATTAAAATCTGAGCAGGTGTCGTCAGGTTTTAAACTGTTTGCTATAATAAAAGACTAAAAGCTCTATTAACTAAACTCTATTTTTAGGCAAATAAAACTTTAATCCTCAAAACTTCTTTTATGGCTAATGAAAACATACTTCACAGATAAAAATTATATTACTCTAAGTTGATATTCAATTCTCCCAAAATGAACCCATATGAATCCCTAATGTTGACTTCTCTATTTTCCATTTTCTTTGTTTTTAGCTTGTTAAATGGGATACAGGCTTTGCTGGCTGGGCTAGTATTTATTGCCCAGCACTAATTATACAGAGGGCAGTTCAGAGTCAACTGCATTCTGGTGGATCTGGAGTCATATGTATACCAGGTAAGGCTGCAGATTACCTTCCCTAAAAGGACAGGAATGTCCCAGATGGGTTTTATAGTTACATAGTTGACAACAGCTTTTTGTTGAATTCAAATTTCACATGAACACATGTCCCCAGAACCTGGGGTTAAGGATTACTAGCCCAGTGGCATTAATACTACACCAGCATCTCTCTTTGTCAAAGCGTCTTTTACACTCAGGCTCCCCAACCCCCCACCACCTGCCCCCCGTCGATTCTTCCTTTTCATAATGCTACAGAAACCTTCAAGTGTTGTTTTAGCTTCTAGTAAATCCAAATCCTCTCAATTTGAGAGCTAACTCTTGCCCATACTTCTACTTGGGTGGAATAAAGCATATTGCTGCCTCTAATTGCTCACTCTTTCAAAGTCCCTGGCTGAGAGTTGTCAAGACTAAGATTTTCATTCTTGCAAAGGCCACTTCTTTGGCAATGTATGTGTTATATCCATGTGGAAATGCTGATTATATCTCGAGAGCTCAACTTCTGGAAGCAAACAAGTAATTTAAAATACAACAGTTTGCAACCAGACATGCTCGAAATTCTTGGAAACTCTGTCTATCACTGTTAGCACACAGGCTTTTGGCATTACCCACAAAAGTAAACAACTCGTTACATCTTCCCAGTAGAGCATCTGAGTGCCCTTTAATTTCTAATAATCAAACCAAGGCCTACTGTCAGGCAGATTTCAGAATGAATCACACGAGCACCCCTCCATTTTTAGTTTAAATTACAGGCACAAAACAGATTAAAAAAGGTCTTATAAACCTCATAACTAACATAGCACACAAAGGCTTTACCGACAGAAACACTTACACAAAAATAGTTCAAGACAGGGGCCCACAAAACAGTCAGTTACTCAGCAGCTACTATGACAAATCTTCAAGGGAAAGAATTGGTACCTCATCCACTCAACAGATGATGGAAATTTGGACAATCTTAAATGGATTTCAAAAAAATTACAAGATCATTAATAATAAGTTATGGCTTATGCATTGGAATGCTCTTCACAATGCTGATGAGAGAAGAACACAAGAAAACGTAGATGTAAAAATGTGATGCACGTACCTGCTCATGCAATTGGATACTATTTGTTACATTGATTGTAACAGAGATTTGATATCAAGTTATAAAAGTTCCACACTGTACATAAGTGGATAGCACAAAATAAATTGTGTATTTGGACAGCCCTTGGAGAGATGATGAGCTGAACAGCCACCTACTCTGCTGTAACAATTATTTTAATATTGTTAATGATTAAAATTGAGGGTACACTAGTTTAATCATTGAAGGCATTTCCTATTAAAATGTAATGAGTGTACCCACTCAAAATCTCCAGAGTGCCACTCTACTCCTATTTCAAAGATTTACAGATTCACTGTGAGCTCTGACAGAGATTGTAATGATGCTTCCTTTGAGAGCGAGAGAGATAGTCAGGAGAGGTGCAGTTGGGAGAGTGTTGTAAGTTGAGGGGTCAGTGTAATAGTTACCCAGCGATTAGACTTGGTTTTCATTTGCATTATTTTTTCTGTTTAACTGCTTGCTTAATTCATTGGAATCTTCAAAATTTTCAGACTTAAACAGATGCTTTTGGAGGGCTCCAAGCACAGGGAAGTTGCCCATTGGAATCTTCAACATCCAGGACAATATCTCAAAAGTCTACCGCTTTAGGAATTCTGCAAGTTCCTGATGCACAATTCCCATCTACACCACAGAACGAAAAACTGCAGGTCGGAAATTCCAGGCCACTATCTCTCTCCCTCTCAAGTGTTCTTTTACATCTGGAGTATTTCCTGTATCTTCTGATTATGTTTCAGAAATGAGAACTAAGCCACAAGGGAAAATTACAATAGTTGCTATTTGTAGTGGTTCACATCATGAAGGGGGGTATCCTGCCAGAAGAATCCCAAGTACTGTGACAGGTTTGTCTTTACCTGGTGAGAGACTGCCTGTAATGATGAGTCATTGTGACAGCCCACATTTTTAAATCTAAAATTTTCAAAGATACAATCCACTCTTCTTCATGATGCTACCCCTTGGAATCAACTGCTGATATTATAGTATTGTATATTGTTCACAAATGCTGATAACATCCAGCTCTACATCTCTACCACTCTCGATCCTTCTACCACTTGTATTGTGAAATGGTTGTTCTGATATCCAGTCTCGAATGAATTGAAATTACAATGTTTTAATAAAAATACACATTTTTAATATAAACTTAATTGATTTTGAGACAGTGAATGCAACAGGTCACAGGAAATGACTGATACTTTTACTACACATATTACCAACTATACAGGGACAATAATTTATGGATCATCTGCAACGTGATCAGTCTGTAGTAGTATTATTAATGTCTAAATACAGCCAGAATCTTTAATTAAAAAACACAAGTCAGCAACCCAAGAAAACAAATGTAAAAAATGTACTCACTATTCTATGCTTTAAAGAGAGTACATATTTCAGCACTAAACTTATACCATAAAAATGCAGTGTATGCTTGAAGCTAAACTGTATGGCTCCAACATTACATTTCAAGCCTATTTGTAGTTTATTTCCTGTGTCCATTATTGATTGGTACAGTAACCAGGTGTCTATTGAAAGCTTAGGATCCACATGGATATACGAAATTCAAGAGTGTTGTTATTCTTATAAAACAATTAACATCCACAATTTTAGGTCAACCATCCAAAAAGAGTGTTAAACCAGATAGTTATTTCTTCATTAAAATGTAATATGATGGGAATAGAGAAGGGCTTGGATCAAATAGCTTTGGGGCAAAATGAAATCTCACCAAAAAAGTCAGTGGTTAAAAAATGTTACTGGACGCTGCATAATAGCTTTGCACTTATTTAACTTCATTTTTTTCCCTTAAACAGTCTGGTTTCCATTCATTTTATCCAGAAAGAAACACTAAAGTTCTTTTTTGAAGCCGAGGAACACATTACAGGCATCAGATGAAAGCACCGCTATCCAGTCAGCTTTTTAAGATGCAAATTGATTTTACTTTCCCTAAATGTATCACTAAGGATCAGTCTCCTCAGGTTTTCCAATAGTCATATCATTACAATAGTGTTCATGAATTGTAACCATTGGAGTGGCTGGTCATCAAATTACATCTTACTCTACTCACACAGGGATTACAGAGTTTGAAATGTCATAGAATAGCAATTAAACTTTTGACAGATTGGATTCTGCTGAATGCAAATGCTCAAGATGTTTAAATTCGATGATGGGCTGTTTCTTGTTTTATATATTTAACATGATAAATACGTTCAGAAAATAAAGGGAGAAAATGAAATATTTACCTCAATTAAGTAGAGGACAATTTCTAATAATTACAACATAAATTAAATCGTGTGTGTTGTTGAAAAAAAAATCACATTTTTTCCAAACAGGCAGACGATAGTTTCAAGGGTGGTTATTCACAAGAAATATTGTTTAAGTTTAAATTTAGCTAAGCACAGCTGCTAGAGTTGGAGAGAACTGCATTTGCATTGAATGAGTTCTATTAGTAAGAAATATGTGTTGCTGAGGATGTGGATCGAGTAAACAGGGAATGACACTATTAAAAGCAATAAAGGAAAACTGAAAATATTGAAGCTGTCAAAAGGTTGTCAATACCAGCAAAGTTTAAAAAAAAATCTGGGTCACAATAAAAACAAATCTTTCTGTTTCAGAAAATGATGCATGTGCTGTGTATTTCCTCATTTCAGACTCAAAAGGAGGTTGCCTGAATCAATGGGAAATAAAAATTTACATGGATAGAAAGTCAATGAGCTGGCAAATCAATAACGTTATGATCAGTGTTTCTAAGATCTACCTCCATCAGATCAAGAAATCAAGGATCCACCTTCTGTCAGATACTTTCCTCCTCACTAATCTCCATGCAGTGATTGGAACCAGCTGGATTTTGTTTGACCAAGAGATCCTTGATAGGGATTGTTCACAGTGCCAGTCAAGGAAACCCTAGCTGACCAGTTTAACCAGGATATTTACAATCTCCTGAGTTCAAGGAGGCCACAACCAGTGTACTGTGCACAATTAAATAAAGGGGGACTTGGCAATGGGATACTGGTCTCTGTGCAGTTATTTCACCCAGATTCTTTAACAATATTTGATTTGAATCAGACAGTAATCCCAAAAAAATTAAAGCATGGAATAACAGAGAGCAATGCAATCATTGTACCTCACCCCTGACATTTTATAGTATGGAGCATTAGGGGCAGGATTTTCCAAGGGCTTTAAGAGAGCCTGAAATCAGGACCACGATTACCAGGAATGAAACTAGTAAAGTTACTATTCCAGATATAGTCCCCTAATTAGATATAGTCCCCTAATTGGCTCCTGTGCTCCTCATGCAATGTGGATGTACACTGAGGCGTACAAAATAAATATTCAAGGGCTTGTGGAAGCAGAGCACCCAACAGATTATTGGGGAAATATCTACTTGGAGTGTTGTGGGGTGGGCAGCTTAATTGTGTTTTGGCATCCCTTTTGAGGACATCTTCATCACCTTCCAATGCCCACCCCCCACGCCTCCAGTTCTTCTCACAGATCCATTCAGGCCTTTATCTCCATTAAGCAGCTGGAAAGCCCTCAAAATTGCTCTGAATGGGGCCTTAAAATGCAAATTCACTGTATGCCTTTTTAGCATAGGAATCAAACAATTCTTTGGGAAAGGTCCCTGGGGAGTGGGACTAAGCCAAAAGCTGAAGTGATCCATCTTGCACTCTCCAATCCTGGAAACAGAGTGTTGGGAGAACTAGGTCCCAGTAATCAAAAATCCCAATGTCTAGAGAGCTCTAGTTTAATTGGACTATATAGTAAAAAATACTTGTCATCCATTAAGGCATCGGGCTGTACATTTTACATTTGTTCTTACGAAGAATAAAAACCCAGTAGCAACATTTCTTGAAGTTATCTGGCTCATAACTAAATGCAAGTGAAGTCTCTTGGTTCTGTTCCAGTTTATGTTAACCTCAGAAGCAGATAATCTTCCAACTCCATTCATTCAATTAGTGCTGAATTTCAAGCAGCTTGCTGTTACAAGTTAGGGTGAGTGTTACACAAGCTCTCTACTGGAATCAGTTGAAAGATTTACCACCAATCTGATGTATTTGAACTCACGTTTTCAGAAATGATGGGCCATCCTATCTGAGGCATTGCACCATTCCCTCCTAGTACGAGGGGAGTCACAGCACGAAATGTGTTTTTTTTTGTTACAAAGGGCCAAATTAAAAGGGTAGTTTATGAATAATTTACAACTGGAAATGTTATATGGCAATCTTCTGGAATTCCACACTCAGCATTCTGGACTAAGGAGATCAAAATTCAACATGTGAGCCAAAGACAGACAGATGCAAGTTTACATTATGAAGTTTACAGATACGGGAAGGTGAGATTTAAGATTATCCAGGGGCATGTGATGACTTCTGGATCCTTCCTCTTCAGTGAGATCCATGACTCAGGTGTCTGAAATCTGGTAAGGCAAAACACCTGAGGAAGTCAAAGCAACAAGCTTAAATCCAACAGCTGAGATAGGCGTTTATGTTAAATGCTGTAAACTAATCACAGACAAATTGGAAATGGATTGCATTTGTGTAGCACTGTTGGAAGTGAATGACGATCGTATCATGGGTGTAACTTCTTAGAGACACTACACAGATCTTTCTGCAAGGTCGTAAACATAGAAAGTGTTACTAGCTAATTAGCCTAGGTCCAGTGTCAATCAACAGGAGTAGTGGATGCTCATATATCACCTCCATGTCCTTGAAGTTGTTAACATATAGTATCAAAATATCACTGAAGTCAATGACATGATGCAAAAAAATTAAGAAAATAGTATTTTCTGTAACAGTAAAGTAGGAGGCTTATGTTCATGCCATCTGCAGTTTCCATCACATGGCACATTCAGGATGAGGAATGAGTGAGAAGAGGTTGCATAAAACAGAAACTTGCTATCCTCTAAGGTGGCCTTGGTAGTGGTATGCATTATGTTGAGATTTATATTCAAAAGGCCATTGCCTGGATGACTTCTTAGCTCACCTGCCATGTATCTAATTCTTCTACCTGTTCTGGATGATATTCATCCACAAAAACCATAGAATGATTGGAGCACTGAGGCCATTTGGCCCATTTAGTCTACACTGGTTCTCTGTAAGAGCAACTCAGCTAATGTTCCTGTCGCTCCTCCACAGCTCCATAATATTTTTCGGTCAAATAATGATTTGATTCCTGTTAGCAGGCTTTGACTGAATCTGCATTCATCACACTCTCAGGCAGTGATTTCCAAATTCCAACCATACATTGCGCACAAGAGATTTTTGTTCTGACACAGCACGTCAGGCAGCATCAGAAGTGCAGGAAAGTTGACGTTTCGGGTTGGGACCCTTCTTCTTCAGAAGAAATGTCAACTTTCCTGCTCCCCTGATGCTTCCAGACCAGTTATGTTCCTCCAGCTCCACACTGTTTTCTCTGACTCCAGCATCAGCAGTTCTTACTATCTCAGATTTTTGTTCTGTTGCGTCCAATTCTTTTGGCAATCACTTCACATTTTTGAAGAACTAATGTCATGTTTGTGGAATCACACTCTGAAATTGACCACCTCCCATCACATGACAGGCTGTACTGGTTCAAGATGGCAGATCACCATCATCTTAAGGGCGATTGGAAATGGGTAACAAATTCTGGCTTAGCCAGCAGTGCTTAGACCCCAAAAATCAAAATTTTAAAAAGAGTGTTTCCCAGGTGACATTAGTAAATCAGGACAGTGTTCTTCCCTCCTGCTGTGCCACAGTTTGTCCCTGCATGGGCAAATACGATTACCCTGCAGCCTACAGTGTATTGCTGCAACTTTGTTCTTATAAGCACTGCACTTTTAAAAAGGGAAGGCTGTGTAGAATGCAGTTCTTCATGAAAACAGAGTGCCCAGAGCTACACAACAGCCCCATATGGACATGCGACACATCACAGAAATAAGGCAAGTGAAAAATTATTTGCCCATGCCATGTTCAACATAAGTGGATAGGTCTCAAATTTTAATCTCTGCATTTAAAATCAGGGCCAGTAAACTCCATGTCCCTAACATTAAGATATTCAACAGTGACAAATTAACAAAATTAACTAGCCAATTATCTTATGACGTTAATCCTAAACAAATTTCACCTCACTAGCCATAACTGTAAACTCATCATCAGCAGTGCTAAACTACTGTGTTGTAACAAAACTGCTTCTGTAACTTTTTTTTTAAAAAGCTAGCCACACTAATTGTTTAAATGTTTAAGTTGTGCTATAATCTCAAGGTTAATAACAGTTTGTCTGATTTTACTAATTTGTCAAAAAAAGTCAAATTCACTCAGTGTGTGCAGAACCTAATGTGAGTTTAAAACAATAAACTTTGATAGAACTTAAATTAGTTGATACGAGATTGCTTTAGATATAAAATTTACACCAATAATGAAACGCGATGCTAAATTTGAGGTGATTTTTTAATGAATGGTTACAGTTTGGGAATTGAAGATTTGTCTTGTGCCTTAATGAACTCTCAGTCAATAATCCTCGGCGTGCATATAATATTCTGCTTGGACCATGAGAAATGCCAATTGCTTAATTACAGAACACTTTTATAGCTTGGACCGACAAATATTTAATACTACTAAAAATGTAAGTGCAAAAATTAGAAGGAAACTATAACAAAATCTACTGGAACCCAATTATTGAAAGATGCAATTTAAATAATACCCTGAAGGTGGAGGCATCATTCAAACCCACGGTAAGTGAAAATTTACAAATTTGTAAAATTTTTATGTACATTATTTCAAACCAAAAGATGTAGGAGCAGAAATTAGGCCAAACAGCCAAGCTTGAATGGCAGAGCGGGCTGAAAAGTTTCTTAACCCCACTCTCCCGCTTTTCCCCCCACAATCCTTAATCCCCTTGACAATCAAGAACATATCTATCTTTGTCTGAAATATACTCAAATGACATGGCCTTCTGTGGCAGTGAATTCCAGATTCACCACTCTCTGGGTGTAGAAGTTTCTCCTTATCTCCATTCTGAAGGGTCTTTCCTTTACTCAAAGGCTGCACCCTCAGGTCATAGTCTCTCCTGTTAATGGAAACATTTTCCCCAATATCCAATCTGTCCAGGCTGATCTGTATTCTAAGTTTCAATTTGTTCCCCCTTATCCTTCTAAACTCTGAGTGTAGACCCAGACTCCTCAAACGTTGCTCATATGTTAAGCCTTTCATTGCTGGGATCAGTCTCGTGAACCTCCTCTGGATCCGTTCCAGGGCCAAAACATCCTTCCTGAGTTATGGGCCCCAAATTGCTCACAATACTCTACAAGTGGTTTGACCAGAGCCTTATAAAGACTCAGAAGTGCATCCCTGCTTTTATATGCCACTTTGTTTCCCATTGGCCATTATACTTCTTGGAGTTTTACAATTCCTTTCCCCCGCCACTTTCTAGTTTAAAGTCCAGCTGACCATCCTATTTACCCTTTTTGCTAGAACACTGGTCTCAGCTCAGTTCAGGTGGAGACCATCCCAACAGTACAGATACCTCCTGTTCCAATACTAATGCCAGTGCTCCATGAAAAAGGAACCACTCTTTCCTGCACCATTTTTTTAGCCATGTGTTTACTTCCCTTATTCACACACCCTACAACAATTTGACGTAACCCTCGAAGACCTACTCTTTAATTTAGTTCCTAATAATTGCTAAGCAGGTATTCTTTCTTAGACTTGCCTATGTTGTTTGTCCCAACATGGACCACAATAATTAGATCTTCCCCCTCCCTCTCCAATATTCTTTCAAGCCAGCCAGAGATGTCCTCACCCTGGGACCTGCCAGGCAACATACCATGCGGGATTCTCGATCCTGCTTACTAAAGGTTGCTACTATCTATTTCTGAATTATAGAATTCCCACACTACCACTTGTATTTCTGCTCCCCCCTTTTGAATGGCTTCCTGTACCAACGTCAGCTGGCTCATTCTCCCTACAGCTTTGTTTCTCATCCACAGGAAGCAAGTACCTCGTAGCTGTTGGGCAAGGTCAAGACCAGAGGTTCCTCTGTTCCTGAATGCAGGATCTGTCTACCTGCCTCACTTGCAATAACACCCTGCTGTCCCTGACCACTTGCCTAACTGAGGTACTTAATCTACTGGGTGTGACAGCCTCCTGAAACAAAGCATCCAAGTAACTTTTCTGCATCCCAAATGTGTCAGTGTCTGAAGCTCAGATTCCAAGCCCAAGTTCCTCCAGCGACCACTGCTGCGGATGTGGTGAGTGCAGCTCACAATGGGATCAGTCAGCTCCCACATCACACAGCTACAGCACATCACCTGCCCAGCCATCTCTACGTAGTTAATGGGTTTGCAGTGATTTTATTTTCAATTTAGGACCATTTTCCTACTAGCTACTCTAGTCACAGCCCTCCTGTGACATCACATTTTTCAGTTTGGTTTCTGTTACTCAGTGTGCTCCTCACTCTGACCCCACTCCTTGGAAACAAGACTGCGAACGCCTGAGGTAAGTTAGTTTTTATACTCACCATGCTCCATGTGCTTCTCTCTCTCTCTCTCTCTCTCTCTCTCCCCCCCCCCCCCCGACTCTGTTGCCTGGAAATATTTTGTGATGGAATCAATTTCCTCAAACTTTTCATTCATTCAAGTGAGGCACAATTACAATTTTTTGTACGACCAATGTTTTTGGAAGTGGCTGCACAATGTGTAAAATTAATTCACAAATTTCATTTTTCTTAAATTTAATTTGAATATACAATACTGTCTCAAATTATTGTGCAGTTTTGAAATAGGTTGCTGCATCCTTAACCATAAGAAAAAAATAAGAAAAATCATTCACATTCATAATTCAGTATGAATTGTCAAAAAAAAAATCACATTAAACTATTTGAATTACTCAAAGACAATGTTTAAATCTGAAGGCCTGGTTCAGAAGAGAATCAGATAAACAAAGTGGAAAATTCCACTTTGTTCCAAATAGACTACAGACTAGTGCAAGGATTATTTAAAGTTGCCCAATTTATCAGAATTCAGTGCTCTTGTAGTACGTAATATGTAGTAAAATACCAGGCAAACATTCAAATGATCTCTTATAAAAACTGGAATGCCACCTATCATACGCACTGACCTCAAGTTTTGAACCTTAACTCATCATCAAAAGCTAATGTTCCCTATCAAAAATAGTCAAAGTTCAAATGCTCCTTATAATCAAAACCCATTGAAAATAAGTTAACCTGGATCTGTGCTCAAGTTTAGTATTAGAAAAAAAAAGTATATCTTAATTTGTGGTACCTAGTTATTAGATAAAGGAGTAATTGTCACATTCCCATCAGCTAAACACAACACTCTAACAAAAGAAACATGTTATTACCGATCCACGATTGATACAGCCAGTTTATTTTTCTAAAAGTCACATTGTTTGAGGAGTGCAACAATTGAGAATGTAATAGCTTTACACTACTAAAGAACTCAAGATTAAATGAACTGATGCAATGAGACTGAAAGATCATAGTATGCATGTTATGTATTTGCACAGCTACTATAGCATTTATGCTGTGTGTATCCACCATGCAAATTCACAAAAACATACCAATGTAACAAACCAATCATCTGGTTTAGCATGAGGACGACAATGGTACAATATAAATGCAAATGATTTATTTAAGCTGTATGTAAAATACAGCCAAATATTTAAACATTAAACAAAATTCAGTTTCACCTCAGTTAGAAGCTTCATTTTCCAACAGTACAGTACTCCTGAGTCATGATTCTGAACCTTGCTATTTAAAAAGAAATGTAAGGTCTGACTGTATTCTAAGGCCAACAATATCATGCTACCAGTCCAAGACTGAAACTGCAAAATCAGTTCACATCCAGCAACACCTGATTTATAATGACTGAATGGAATTGTTCACGCACAGCAACCTGCAAGTAGTTTCAAAAAGAAAAACATCAGTTTATAAAGTGCCTATGAGATCACTTTTAAAAAATAATGCAGATTGGCACAACGCTGGAATTACACACCAGTGTCAAGGCCAAGTGATGCGAGAAAGCCTCGCCAAGATTTCTCATAGAACTGTGTTAAGATGGAGACCTGGTTCCAATTAGACTGTCACTTCGGAGTTCCTGCAAAAAGATTACTTCACGATGAGATTGACTAAACTGTGACCCTGGAAGTGTGGTGCTTCTATCAAGGAGGTAAAATAGGTCACTCACTTTATTTTTGTTTGCATTGTTGTTTTAAGATTGTAAAACAAACTAATGTGGAGAAGTGAAATATTTTACCTGTTCATTCCCTAGTTTCGACAGGAGGCACCTCCTACTAGAAAAGCTTTTATTTTGTCTCAAAATGTGCAAGAAGCCACTCTCTTCTGGACTGGTAGAGTTCCATTTCTCCTAACCAACAACCTCTCATTTAACATGTGCATCATGCGTGAGTTGCCAATTTGTTACCAGTTTGGTGGTTGCGGGTTTGAGAAGACTGATCAGAAACAGTTAAGAGATTTTCATGTGAAAGGACAATGTGCTGAATGCCACACACTCAATTTTCACAACATACTGGCTTGAAAACTTGTGTAGAGAAAATAAAATGGAAAGAAACTGATTTGTTCAAAACTTAAGAAAAAGCAAAAGAGCAGTGCACAAAGGAGCTCCAAAGCCCCACAGAGGGAATAAACGAGACTATGTTAGGAAGCTAAGGTGATTCACAGTACATCTGCACCCGCTATATTAATCATTGCTGAACTCCTAATTTGTTCTGATTTGGCTGAATGGTGTGACCAAATGTATTCAAGAGGCAACAAGATATAGCATTTGGGGTGAAAGGGATCTAAGGTTAAGGGGAGAAAGTGGGTTAGGCTATTGAGTTGGACAATCAGCCATGATAGTGAAGAATGGGAGAGCAGGCTCAAAGGGCCCCCTCCTGCTCCTATCTTCCATGTTTCTATGTATGACTTGTGGATGACCCTGGATTGTGACCAAGTAAAACAAACAGGTCTTATTTAAGATGGCACCAAACACAGGAACTTCATCTAAAATGTGCAAAGGCAAAGTCAAGATGTTAGAGGCAGCAGACATATCTCCAATATATCTTTCTACCCAGCCTTTCCAACATCACCTGCTGCACACGTAGTGCAGACTGCCAACCACGCTGAAATATCAGTCATCACAGGACCCACTGAACTGGAATGGAAGTTATTAATCTTCAATCCTGAAGGGACTGAGAGTGAAAGACAGAGTTTGATTGCGAATATATGAGTTCTGTGACGACTTATATTTCAGTATGGTTGGCAGGTGATGTTGGAAAGGGTAGAAAGATCAATTGGAGATTCATGTGTTGCTCTAACATCTCAACTTTGCCTTTGCACATTTTAGTTGAAGTTCTTGCGTGAGTGAATGAACAAAGCTCACAGGGAAAATCTGGTCCTGACCCTGATCTAAGCCTGCTTATGTTCTCCCTTCTTCATTATTTGAGGCATGTCTTTGTGAGGCTGTGCTTCAAATAGCTCAATTCACAAAATACGATGCTGAATTGATCAAATTAAGAGAGTGCAACCGTCTTGCTGGGCAAATGCCAAACTAAAAGCAACAACAATTACTGTCTATCCTCCTTGAAGCAGAAACATACGGTATCCATCAGTGTCTCTTCCAATGCGCTGACTACGTAGTTACAAAGTAAGTTACTACGTCAAGAATTACTGTAACTCCAGTTATGAAGGTCATGGAGGCTAACACATAACTTAAAAAAAACCACAGTAAAGGTAGAGCTATTTGCTTGAAGTAAAGGGAAAACATGCTGGAAATTACCTACGCATTTGCTGACCTCTTTGGAGAGAAAAGCGGAGTTAATGTTTCAGGTAAACAACTTCCACGGAGTGCTCCATTTTAGTGCCAGATAATTGGTACTTGGGTACTTCACTGATTCCAGTTATTACTTTTCAAGTATTCCATCAATGCACAAAATTCTGATAAAAATACACTGATACATGCTTATCCATAACCAAATTGAAGACCTTTTAAAATGGTAGTGATCTCATGCACATAACACTGTACTTTACAATGCAACTGAGAACGTGTACAAATACATTTTCAAACCTAACAAACCATTGCAAAATCAGGATGAACCTGTGTATAATGAATTTTTTTAACTTCAAGTCCATGCTATGCCTAACGACACCCCATGGAAAACAGGAGTCAAAAGCAAACAGCATTAACATAACTGGTTGCAGGAAAAGGCTGTGCACATTGTATGCAATTGTATTTTTCCTTAATATTTTACAGAAGTAATTTCCCTTTGATCCGCGTCTCTTTCAGATGCAGGAGATTTCACTGTACAAGAATAAACATGGGGAGATTTGCTTCCCCTACAGTACACAATGATCAACTTGAAGATCTAGAATAGCTTGTTAATCACTATTTTATCTGTATTACCTAATGCAAGGATCTGACTGGTCAGATCAGACAATAAAAAAAAATCGCAATTTTTTGAACACAGCAACAACACGAGCAACATGTGCCAAATAGTTAGCATGTGAGTTACGAGTGTGTACACTGCAATTGGTTAGCTCTACTCCAAAGATGCACAGGATGATAAATCAGTCTGTAATGATAAATCTATTACAGGTATAGAATTAATGAACAAATCGGTACCTTTACATTTTCTAAGTTAAATGAAGAAAAGTTCATCGTCTACACATGAATTCATCCTGGAACAGACTTTTTCTTAAAAAATTGCACATCTGACAGTCAATTAGCAAACATGTAAGAAATACTAGACATATCCTACAGTGCAAAACATTTTACAGCAATACTTTCACTTTATTTATTGTAATCAGACATTCTTTGAAATGTAATAAATTACTCAGGGTTGTCTCTTCAAGGACCAGAGGGTTTACATAGTCTACTTGTATAAACTCATTGTCGTGCTCTGGTACATACACATGTATGCATCACACAGCAGCCGTCGTGCAAAGCCTTGGATACTTTTGGGATCCAATCCATGTAGTTCCTCTGGTGACATTTTTAAATATTCTCCTACCTCAGGGCACTGAGTCACCTGAGGGATGTTGTAGCCATTCTGCCCACCTACAAAGAGAAAACCAAGATTAGTCAAACTACAATTCTAATTCTAATTGTCTTTTTGTATACATTGTCATACCACATAAATATGCACATTATGCAGTGTAGAATTTAACATTTTCAGAAATAATTTTAGACCTGGAATTTCTAAAGATAAAAACAATTTAAACGGATTCATCTTAAATTCTAACGGCACCCAAGATAACTAATTGGTAGTGAGAATAAAAAACATATCCACCCGATTTTATATTTGGAAGCACTTAGGGAAGATCAAGTTAGGTTAGGGACTAGTTAAGCTATGCCCTCGGCCAACGATTCCAGTTTCGTACAATCGGCATGACAGCATTGTTAATGTAGCTATGAATTTAAGGAAACAGAATGAGGCTGGTTACTAAACTGAATTTTTATTTATACCAGAAATATATTCAGAGTATCAGATCCTGACATGCCTACATCCAATGTGAGCTTGGAATGATTGACAGCTTATAAAAATCAGATGAAAAGACAAGGAAATGATGACATTATAGGTCTTCGTTTAAGCATCATTATCTGGTGATGTTCAAGAGCTTTCCAACTATTTCCAACATGTGTTATCTATCCAGAACTGAGTAGCTTGTTAGGCTATTTCAGAGTGCAGTCTAGAGGCAACCACATTTGCTTTGTTCTAGAATCACATGCACACCAAACCAGATAAAGATAGGTTTCCTTCCCTAAAAGGACATTACTGAACTGGATGGGATTTTGCAATAGTCAATGATAATTTAATTGTACATTACCGGGGTAGCCGTCAATTCTAGATTTTATGCAGTGAGCTTATTAATTAATTGAAATTAGATTCCACCAAATGCTTTGGTATGATTTGAACACCATGCCTCTAAAGCATTAGCTAAAGCCACTGGTTTAGTCACTCAATGGCTATGCCACCACCTCCAAATCACTTTGAATACAATGTAGGTTGGCATTACAACACTACAGCACTCCTTCAGTGAAATACAGGAAAACAACATCTTTTCATTCAATGTTGAGTCACCTCTATCTCTCTCCAGAGAGAGAAAGTGAGAGCGAAAATGTAATGGAATAGAAATGGAGCTCTGCTGAAATGCTGCCAAAACTTATCCCTTAACCAATGCTAGAAAAGTTTTGTCATTTATCTCATTACTGTTGGGAGGACCTGTACAAATTTGGTGTCACGTTTCCTTGCATCACAACACTTCAAACATAACTAATTGTCTGTGAAGTTTTGAAACATCCCAAAGATTTTACCAGTCCAATACAAGTGCATCGTCTTAAAAAGAAAAATTATTAACTACAATGGAATTCCTAAGCCAAAGTGGAAGTTACCCACATTTTCCAAAGCACACTGTATCCACGTGCGCACACACGTGTGCTAACAAATGCCATGAAATATGTTAAAGGCATTGAACTCCTTGCAGTACTCACTGAAGTAAAACTTCATACACCTATAATCTGAGGCAAACAGAAATGTGCTGTTCTAACCTACTACCTTGGATTTGTGTAAATAGCAGATGCATGAACAATGGAAGGCAGATTAATCTAGAGTTTCAGTTGTTGTGAAACTTTTTGGTATATTTACGGTATTGTCTTAGAGTTAGATTGGCTGCTATCGTGCTGAATGCCCATAGTTTTTTTTGTAACTAGTGTATACCAGAATGTCATTCAGCCTGTTTATGGTGATGGCAGAGATTCTTCAGCTGATTTTCAGTAGTTAGCACTCTTCTGCATTGTATTTAAATTACCCATGCAATGTTAGAAAAAGTAATATAACTAAATAAATGACGTACAATAATAGAACAATGAAACTCATTTGTAGATTCTATTTAACTCAAATAAAACTTGTGTTAATTTGCCCAAATATAATTTACTACACAGAAAACCTCTGGGAACAAATCCTGGTTTCCAGGACAATGACTGTCGACACACAAGCAGCACAAAAGATTAAAGGCACAAAGGAAATAGAAGTCATGAAAATTTCACTGTACCGTCCCGATCAGCCATGCTGTCAAAAAACAACCAGGCTGAGTCATCAGGGCCATATTTGACAAAAGCCACATAGTGACTAGTCTCTATGCAGAGCACGGCAAACAATTTCATTTTCTGTCTGGGTACACAACACTGCCTCCAGGCATAGTCAGCCATCTGTTCTGGTAGAGTCACTTTTCTCTGCTTGTGTCCTTGCCTCTTAGGATGGAGATGTACCTGGAACACAGAACTGTATCAGTACAAACTGAAGACACTATTACAAGCTTCTGAAAGGTACAGAGTACAAATAGCCTACAATTCAAACAGCCAACTTTTTCTAAATTCATTTAATGCTGCTGGTAAGGCTAGATTTAATGTCCATCTTTCTTTTTCAAGGATAACTGTACGGAATGTCAGGCCATTTCAGAGAGCAATTAAGAGACAAATCACATTGGTGTGACAGAAAAAATTCATTATAGCCCAACCCAGGAATGTTTCCCTCCCTAAAGTAAATAGTCAAATTTTTATAACAATTTGACAATTAGGTTGTTTCTTTCAAATGTGAAGAGAAGAAAGCAGTAGGCAATTCAGCCCCTAGAATCTGCTCTGCCATTTAATTTGATCATAGCTGATCTCATCTCATCCACAATTCCACCCTCCATAAACCCTTCAACCCATTACTAATTAATAATGTGTCTATCTCCTCCTTAAATTAACTGAATGTCCTGGCATCCATAACATTCCACAGTTTTAAATTACCCATGCAATATTAGAAAAAGTAATACAACTAAATAAGTTGTATTCCACAGATTCATGATCCTTTGAGAAAAGTAATTCCTCCTTATCTGTTTTAAATCTGCTACCCCTTTTCATAAAACTATGACCTCTCATTCCAGGTTTCCCACATAAGGAAATATCCTCTCTATGTCTACTTTGTCAAACCTTTAGCATCTTATATACTTTAAGAACTCTCATTCTTCTAACCTTCAGAGAGTGCAAGCCTGAACTGCTCAATCTCTCTTCATTAAACAAACCCCTCATAGAATCATAGAAGCCCTATTGTGTGGAAACAGACCATTCATCCCAACAAGTCCAGTGACCTCTGAACAGCATCCCACCCAGACCCACCCCCCTACCCTTTCCCTGCAACCCAACATTTCTACACACCCCTGAACACTACATGCAATTTAGCATGTCCACCTAACCCAAATATCTTTGGACTGGCCATTCAATCTGGAGTCAATCTAGCGAAACTCCTCTTAAACTGTTTCCACTACAATTACATCCCTCCTAAAGTAAAGGAATTAAAATTGTGCCCATTTCACCAATGCCTTGTACAGTTGCCGTAATACTCCCTACTGTTATACTCTATTCCTTTAGCAATAAATGCCCAAACGAAGGATTAAGTACAGCCACATGGAGTGACCACAAAGTAAGACAATCATTATGCTAGTTGTATCCATGTCTGTCTTCCCCAGCTTTTCCTTGGAGTCTTGCAATTTTTTTCTCTTCAGATAGTTATCCAATTCACTTTTTAAAGCCATGATGAAATCTGCCACCATCATACTCGAGGTGATGCAGTCCAGATTTTTATTCTTTATTCATTCACAGGATAAGGGCATCGCTGACTAGGCAGCATTTATTGCCCATCCCTATTTGTCCAGAGGACAGGTAAGAGTCAACCACATTGCTGTGGGTCTGGAGTCACGTGGAGGCCAGGCCAGATAAGGATGGCGGTTTCCTTCCCTAAAGCGCATTAGTGAACCAGATGGGTTTTTCCGACCATCAACAATGGAAGAGTTTAACTATTCATCCAGTAAAATCATTTTTCCTTATTTATGACGCAAGGATAATTGAATTACACCGTCATACAAATGACCTCCGCTAGCACCTCCAACTGCCTTAACTAATTTCCTTTCACTGTCTATAAAGACGTGTCTTGAATGGACTTATGTACAAAACGTTGCATTTAAAAATCATCTTCACTTTTTTCAAATCAACAGCAAAACAAGCACGCACAACTACAAACCATCAACAGGAGCATAAGGGGCAAGAGAGTATTCTCATGAGCATGTTGTTCCTACCATCATGACAAATAGAAGTCCATACGTGCATGGAATAACTTCATCTACTAGAGTGAAAAATTCTCTACACACCTTGCCACTTCCTAACAAAAGCTCTGTGGTACAAGGCTCAAGTTTATTAGTGTAAATTCACATTATAATTTTAATCAACCAGAAAGCATCTTGAAACAAATAAATGTTCACTGAAAACACAAGCAGACCACAATGGTGACATTCACTGAATAATAACAGGTCAATGCTTGCTCACTAAGTGAAACTATTGTGGATTTAGAAACACTGTCCACTTATCTAAAAAAGACATAGTAGGACCTGCCGGTCCTGGAGAATCTGAGATAACAAGGTGTAGAGTTGGATTAACACAGCAGGCCGGGCAGCATCAGAGGAGCAGGAAAGCTGACGTTTTGGGTCTGGACCCTTCTTCAGATCTAGACCCGAAACGTCAACTTTTCTGCTCCTTGGATGCTGCCTGGCCTGCTATGTTCATCCAGCTCTTTGCCTGGTTATCCTTGTTATGTATAATACCATTCACCCCATCTGGATACTCAACGGGGAACATGTTCATTAAATAACGGTATCAGATCAACTTTAGTTTAGATTTAAAATACTCAACAGAATATGTTCAAAATAATTGCAAGTTACATCACTGTAAATAAGAGAATTGAAATTTCACTGTTACTTTTAAAACAATCTGCAGAAATCAGTTGAAGCCTGTTCTGGCTCATTGAAAGCTGTATAATTTTTGGTCCCAATCCTGAGAATTTTGTCCCCAAAATTCTGCAAATTAGTCAAGTACATATTCAATTGTCTTTTATAAGTTGCTAATGGGTCTGATGCCACCATCCTTTTAAGTATTTTGGATCTTAAACTTTTGATGACACTCTTTAAAATTTGCTTTCTAGTTCATTCGTCAGTTCCTCTCTATCTATGAGATATGGTTAAAGAAGCTTGTCAGAGTTTCTCCCTATTTGTTCCATCAGAACATCACAAAGGGTCTATCTCTACTATGTCACCTTTTTTTTTTCTGTGTTCTAAAAAATACTCTAGCTTCTCACATTTCACTACATCACAAGTTCTTTATTTCAGATATCATTTGAGTATCCCATCCTCTAATCTCAAAGTCTCGAAATTCTTAAAGCATTGTGCCCAGAATTATACACGATGGTCCAGTTCAAAAATAAAAAGAAAGATATAACATGACTTTCTTCTGTTTTCTTAAACGCTCAACTTACCCATTTGTAATTTTACCTATTACCCACAAATAAAAATGAACTAGAATATACATTTCAATACATGTGTAATTTTGAAAACACAACCTTTAAATATTTGTGAATATGCAAAACAGACCTATCTAAATTGCAGCTCACCAAAACATACTGCTTCTCCATTTAGTTTCTCACAAAATGCACGAGATCAGTCATCTGCCTAAAACAGCATTTACCACATGTCTACCTACTATATCACATAATGTCTTCCTGAAGTCTATTGTCCTATCAATTACTTTTTGCATTATAAAAAAATTGGCAATGTATTCTTTAAACCTAAGAATAACAAATACATGAAAGCAATAATTCTTATACGAATCCCTGGAGAATCCAACAACATACCAAGCTTGACTCAAAAAAAAATTCAAACACAACCGTCTTCGATAACGTAATTAAAAATTGAAGAAATTCAAAGAATAAATCATTATATCAAAGTTCTTTATTCCACTAAAGTTCATAACAAAGATTGCTATGAATTAAGGATATCTGGATGCCCCTGTGACCAACAAATTAAAGCAAAAACATCAATGCTAGCAAGCAGAGACTAAAAATTGGATGTTGACAGATCAAAAGGTTAATTTCATAAATCATTGGTTCGACTGAACTCAGAATACTAAGTTCTAAAATGTCACAATACAAAAAAAAGGATATGACCAATACTGAAAGGATGCAAATATGAACTACTAGAGTGGTTAAGGGAATGGAAAGTTTGGATTATGTGGAATCATTACACGAATTCATCATACTTCACTAGAGAAAAAGTTGAGAGGTGATATGATTGTTTAACATCCAATTAATGCAGATTCAACAAGTTATTTCAACTTGTTCAGAACAGTAGTACCAAAAGGACAAAGCCTGCACTCAAAGGCAGCTAAATTCAACATAATTCAGAGTAATATTTAAATGAAAAAGCAGTCAGTCAATCTATGGAACAGACTCCCTAGGAGGCGGTGGAAGCAGTTATTATGGTTTCAAATGCAAATTATATTTGTCCCTGAAAATAATGTTTAGTAGCACAATGTATGGGGAATTTCACACAAAACATGTGGTAATTGCAACAGCAAGCTTGAAGAAACAGCTGACTTTGAAATCATGAATCCCAAAACTTTTCATCATGGTTTGAACTACCAGAATTACAGAATGTGTTCTAGATAGATCTTGACCTTTTCTTTTGTCTTGCAATTTCTATGAGGAATATTACTAGTGTGAACAAATCAGTGTGGAAAGTGAATATATAATTGATAACAGATGTTTAGCTTGAATCAATACAGAATCTCACATCTTGGAATATGATTTCTATAATTCACTAAGAAAAATACCTACTTGGGTAGTACAAGCTTTGCAGAACTGCTTAATTTTTCCAGCAGTTATATCAAGATCGTCATAACATTCTTTGCATTCATAAAGTGCAAGACCTCCACAGATACGACAATCTCTGGGTGCTAAAATAAAAAGATAAGATTATCAACTAGTTGCATTGTACTTTGAACGGGTTAAGAAAAACAGCTTTTATTAGAAGAGTTTGAATTTTTCAGCAGACTGAAAATTATTTGCTCAAAATGTTTTGATTTACACTCATTTTTCATGAGCAACAGATAATTTGAATGAAGAATTATCTGTCTACATTTATGGAATCACCTGCCAGCAATCTAGGTTTAAATCGATAAAGAAGAGCGACTTTGGAGACATACCAAACACTGTCAACAGCATCTTCCAATAAGTAAAATTTTACTCATGCCTCATCAAATTTATTCCAAAAATTCAAAAAGAAAAAGGAATTGTAACTGCTTCAGCAGAAAACATTTGTCTCAACTCAATGGCATGGTTGCGAATTTGACATTAGTTCTCTGTAAATACTAATGAAGAATATCCTAGGTAGCCAACTTCGCAATGTTAAATTTCTAGCTAGTGTTACCCTTTTAGAAAATTCATTGCAACAACTTGGAGAAAACCTTTGTCTTTTAAAAATCCTAATAAATGTCAAAACCCCAGAAAATGCGTGATATTGAAAGTACAGAATTCTTTGAAAAAAAATCAGTTAACAGATGGGCATGATGACAATTATCAACTTTGGATGGCAGTAGGATATGAAGGAAGTAACTAATGGCAGAAATTGACCATCAGATTATTTTTAAAAAGAGGCAAAATAGGAAAGGGAGAAGAATTTGTAACTTACTGAGTAAGCACCTGAAATGATTCTAGCTTCAGGAATTTTCTTTTGAAAAACATCCTCTTTTAAAAAGAGTCTGTACTGCACTTCCTGGGCTTCTTGCAATGTGGTACTCCCTCAAGTGGCTGCTAGCTATATTACAGACAAAACCAGCAAAGTGCTGAAAATGCTCATCTTTGCTTGCCTATAAACAGTGATTATGTTCAAATTTTTTATCAGGGCAATATCAAAGGCTGATGGACACCAAAAAAAAATACAGCCCATCCACAGCCAGAGCCACAAGCAAAAAACTATGACAGACAAGGACTCAACTGGGAGTTATTCAGCAGAGTACGTAATAAAATCAATTCAAAAATTCTTAAGAATTTGTTGCTTAGGAAGGTTAGAATCTGTGAGAAAGGAAAAGTTCAAAAGTAATTATGACGAATTGTCATTACTCCAAATAAAAATGTAGGTGTCAGACACACCAGATTAATTGCCCTGCAGCCAGGAGTTTGATGACACAGAGCAGAAGCAGCACAAGAAATTGTACAGTTTCTACGAATGTGGTAGAGTTATGAATAAAAATCATTCAATATTAGAGAAATAACCCAGACACCGCTCAATAAAATGGACAATAAAAATCAAACAGAAAATAAAAGTTCATTCCTGATAACAGATTTTGTGGAGATAAATAATATTCAAGAAACAGCTCACAAATTTCACACCAGGGTAATCAGCGACATTCAAGACTATTCAATTTAAGACAATTTAAAATAACAATAATAACAATAAAACAGACTACTCAATGAGGATAACAACATACAGCCAAGAAACAACGCTGAAGCCCCAAGGTCAGGAGTGCAACAGTTTCCTCTTTGGCTGCTAGATATCGCTATTTCAATCTATTTTGTTCTGAAAAATACTAAGTTTAAGCATAATAACTCTTCCAGTAAAAAATGCTTTATTGGTTGTGTTTATTCATGGCTTATAACTATTGAAATTTGACAAAATTACATTGATGCAACATAATTCAGAAGTTTTACTTGCTTTTGGAGAGTAACAAGATCAACTAAAAAGAAACCCAGCAAGAGCTAGGAAGACAAACCTAGATTTTAAAGGAAAAGGTGAATGGGTCACTCTACTTTATCTTGCTGGGTTTCTCATAGTAAACACTGAAAGAAGCAATTAGATCTAAAAGTATTTAGAAGTATACCAAAACGTTACTTACTGTCTTCTAATAAATCTGTGATATCCAATTCCAAAGATGGAAATATCTTATTGAACAGCTTGAAATCTTTTCCAAATCGAGGCATTTGAATTATTAGGCATGAGGGTGCCTTAAAGAAAAAATGGACAATCATAGGGACTTTGTTATTCATATTATTTGTTACATTCAAAATAAGCTACATGCTCAAAACTTTCAAAGCTTCATCTAGTTTGTAAAAATAGTATGCAAATTAGAATCCAAGTACTGTAGTTTAGTCTAATCATATGAAGAGAGTGTGTTCGGGTACCCAGGTTCTCCGAATACTTCAAATTTCTTTAGGTCAATACCCATTAATTAATATTACTTTCTTTGATACACTTTTGGTAAAACTAAAACTTTGGTTAACGTTTTATTGCAATATAAAATCAAAGACAATATCTTCTCTAATTCAAAAGGGTAAATTTTCAAGGCAGTTTCCCCCCCAACTCACAGGATGCTTGAACATTACCTTTTAAAGGTAGTAATCCTAACACTAACGCTGTTCATTTAAAAATCAAAATTTAAAGAAAACTCTGTCCTCCAAGAGGAGCAGTACCTGTTTAAAGCTGCTTCACCATACATGATCTTCACTGACAATGTCAATTCCCACAGCATTCAGAGATACTATCATTGATGAAAACCACTAGGATTAAATTCAAATTCCAGTTGATTGCATGACACCCTTTGTCAGTGCATGTCACAGTGACATGGGTTTTATACATGTTAAAAGCAAGTTAAATATCAGTGTATCAATGTTAAGTTGGAGCTCTCCTTGTCTGATAAAAGGCAACAGGAGTTCAAGGAGATCAAAAACCTGACCATATAAAAATTGAAATCTAAACACACTACCAAAACTAAAATCTGGGCAGTGAACTCAGATTGAACATTTTATTAACTTACATGCATCCAAAATTACAAAAGAAACTTTGTTGTGCTATTCTGAAATATTTGTTTAAGTATTCCATACCTCAGCAAACTTTAGGTCACTAGTAATAAAGGACCATTCCAGCAACTGTTGAATTGTTGGGACACCAACGTTTTCATTTTTATCCATGAATATTTGGTAAAAGAAACAATCTTGTACTTTTTGCCCAGCTGATCTGTGTTGAAATACATGTAAAGGAAAAAAATGAATTCTACCAACGTGCATATTTTGCCCACCTGATGGTGTAGTCAGTAGATTTGGTACTAAGTACAAACCGTACAAATCCAATTCCTTGTTCTTACTGTTTACCAGATTGATATCTATATCAAAAGATATTGCTGGAGAAACTCAGCAGCTCTGACATTGCCCATGAAGGGAAAGTAGTTATCATTTTGGATCCAGTGACCCTTCTTCAGAACTGCACCTGAGATGTCAACTCTGCTTACTCTACACAGCTGCTGCCAGATCTGCAGAATTTTTCCAGCAATCTGATTTTATTTCAGCTTTACATCATCCACAGTTTTGTTATTTGGTATTGATATCTGTAACTTGAATTATGCACTAAAAGACAGAGATTTACAATGAGTTTTTTGAGTTTATAATTTTTGCCCAAATGCCAGTTTCCACCGTTCCCTTTGGGATTCATTCCCTATCCAGAAGCCACTCAGGAAAAACTCAGATAACAAAGTGTGGAGCTGGATGAACACAGCAGGCCAAGCAGCGTCTTAGGAGCACAAAAGCTGACGTTTTGGGCCTAGACCCTTCATCAGAAAAGGGGGATGGGGAGAGGATTCTGAAATAAATAGGGAGAGGGGGCAAGGCGGATCAAAGATGGATAGAGGAGAAGATAGGTGGAGAGGAGACAGACAAGTTAAAGGGGCGGGGATGGAGCCAGTAGAGGTGAGTGTAGGTGGGGAGGTAGGGAGGAGATAGGTCAGTCCGGGGAGGATGGACAGGTCATGGGTGTGGGAGGAGGTTAGTAGAAAATGGGGGCGCGGCTTGAGGTGGGAGGAGGGGATAAGTAAGGCGAAGAACAGATTAGGGAGGTGGGGACGAGCTGGACTGGTTTTGGGATACAGTAGGTGGAGGGGAGGTTTTGAAGCTTGATACCATTGGGCTGCAGGGTTCCCAAGCAAAATATGAGTTGCTGTTCCTGGAACCTTCAGGTGGCATCGTTGTGGCACTGCAGGAGGCCCAGGACGGACATATCGTCTAAGGAATGTGAAGGGGAGGTGAAATGGTTCACAACTGGGAGGTGCAGTTGTTTATTGCGAACCGAGCGTAGGTGTTCTGCAAAGCAGTTCCCAAGCATCTGTTTGGTTTGCCCAGTGTAGAGGTAGCCATAATGGGCATAGTGGATGCGGTACACCACATTGGCAGATGTGCAGGTGAACATCTGCTTGATGTGGAAAGTCATCTTGGGGCTTGGGAAGGGGGTGAGGGAGGTGGTGTGGGGGCAAGTGTAGCACTTCCTGCGGTTGCAGGGGCAAGTGCCGGGTGTGGTGGGGTTTGGAGGAGAGTGTGGAGCAGAAAAGGGAGTCCCAGAGAGAGTGGTCTGTCCGGAAGGCGGAGACGGAAAAATGTCTTTGGTGGTGGGGTCGGATTGTAGATGGCGGAAGAGTCGGAGGATGATGCGTTGTATCAGGAGGTTGGTGGCGTGGTACATGAGGACGAGGGGGGATTCTCTTTTGGGGGTTATTGCGGGGATGGAGCGTGAGGGATGAGTTGTGGGAAATACGGGAGACACAGTCGAGGGCATTCTCAACTACTGCAGAGGGGGATGTTGCAGTCTTTGAAGAACGAGGACATCTGGGATGTACAGGAGTGGAATGCCTCATCCTGGGGGCAGATGCGGCGGAGGTGAAGGAATTGGGAATAGGGGATGGCATTTTTGCACGAAGGTGGGTGGGAGGAGGTGTATTTTAGGTAGCTGTGGGAGTCGGTGGGCTTGAAATGGATATCGGTTTCTAGCTGATTGCCTGAAATGGAGACAGAAAGGTCCAGGAAGATGAGGGACGGGTTGGAGATGGTCCAGGTGAACTTGAGGTTTGGGGTGGAAGGTGTTGGTGAAGTGGATGAAGTGTTCAAACTCTTGGGAGCACGAGGCGGTGCCGAAACTCAGGTCTTTTTATAAAATTCACCCAATCATCGAATTAACACGTTAAGAAAACACCTACAAACACACATTAGGGCAGTGTGACTGTAATAAAAAAAAAATACTGGAGAGGGGCAAGCAAGGTCAGGGGACTGAATCACAGCAGTTTTGGACAGGAAGATGAAGAACTCCAGCCCCTGCAGCACCTACCTATCTTTAAAAGTTTTCAAAGCTACCAGTGGGCATCATGTGCTCACTCTTCAAAGACACCTGGGCACAGGCATAACCACAGAAAGAACCTAGCTTTTGTTTGAGAAGCCCACCACCAAATTACGAGCTAGACTATAACATATATTTGGTTGGGACACACAGTGGTGGTACCCAATCCCTAAAAACTGCACTAAAGTGCTATTGTCGCCGAGGGACGCGAGGTCAGGCGATTAGCTCATCATAAATGTTTTCTGCGAAATAGAAGGGGCACAGATCATTTCGGGGCTTTTATTGAACATCATTCTACCCACATGCACCGCGCATATACATATCATAACATTTGAGACTTCCTGCCATTGTTATTGTAATCAGATCTCCTATCGATATTCTGGAGATGCCGAGCCTCTGGAGGATGTTTGCGCTTTTATCATAGATGAGTCCACGGCATGATATTATCACCGGAGTTTGCTTAATCGTCGAGATCCTGTGGCCAGTCGCTGTCAAATACCTCAGGTGTTGCGGTTACAACTTCATCACTACCATATTTCTCGATCTTCATCTTCCATGTCTCCTCCAGTCGTGACTCCAGTGGCACCGCAACATCACAGATATAGGCAGTCTCACCCTCAATCATAATGATGTCTGGCTTGCAGAACGAGACTCTCAATGGTATTCGCGGCTCCACGATCACCTCCACATCTTTTAATCGCCGCATCTGCCGCACGAGTTGTTTCATTACACGATTATGTCGTGCACAACGCGCGTCATGTGTTATCTCACAGCTCTGCAATATATGATGGAGAGTTTCCGGACTGCCACAGTTCCCCCGGCATTTACAGTCACCCTGACCACGAGCTCCCCGAGATCTTCGAACTTTCGTCGAAAGCGAGCCTGTTCTTAGTTGAGTAGCTCTTATGAAGAGTCTCGGGAACATTCTCTCATTATTCTGTAACCATCTATGCGATACTTGATCTACCCTCACACCCTGTAATATCTTACAATCCGCGTGGGACACCAGACGTTTCTTCCATTCTTCCTTAACCTCTTCCACTGTGGAAACCTCCACTCCTCCAACCCTACCAGGTTTAATCATTTCTCTACATACTGGCTGGAAGGATCCCAGTGTCACCAACACCCGGATCCAGGGTATGTCCTTGGCCAAGAGACGTTCCATTCGCCTCCCCTTTTCAATCGGGATTATTGCTGAAAATGATGGAATCCCGAGTCCCCCATCTCTTAAGGTAGAATGTATAAATCCAATGGGGGCATCCTTCGGGAGACGAAGCCAAGTTCTAACTGACTGTCTGATTTGTTGATCTAAAGCCTTTAAGGTATTCCGATGGGCCTCACCCAATGTTAGGGTATATTTCATCTTCGGTATTAAATAAGAACGGACAATTTCCACCCTTTGCTGTGGTTTCAAGGGGGCCCGAGTAACCTCCCGAAGCATATCACTAAGGATCTTCTTATGTGGTATTGGCGCTCGTCCCTTCCAGTTTAGCTGGATTCCAAGATATTTGATCTGGTCAGTTGGACCCATTGCTGGAATGTCCATACCCTGTACCCTGATATTCATTTCTTTGACAGCTACCTTTTTGTTCTTCTTAGAACCAACGATCGAGAGAGTTCTTGATTTTCCCGGATTGATCGTCATTCCGGCCATATCCAGAGATGTCGACAACTTGGATAGTTTTTCCCGCAACCGTTGTTCATTCTCAGCCATCACCATCAGATCATCTGCATAGGCAACCACATCCACTTTCTCTCCCGCAAATTGGTAACCTATGCTGCGGTCAGCCAATTCGATCACCTCATCCATTGCCATAATGAATAGCAACGGAGATAGCGGATCCCCTTGCCTCACCCCTCTACCAGCTCTTATCGTAGAGCTACCTAATAGGGCTTCTGCACCCTCAAGGCCACTCTTCAACAAAGTCACCAGTGGGGGAGGTGCTCCGAATCCCGCCGCCGATCTGAAGATCGTATCATGGGCGACCAGATCAAATGCTTTCGAGAGGTCGACGAAAGCACAAGATAAGTTGTCAAATCTTGCTCGAGCTTCACGCAATATTGCCGTTACCAATTGTGTAGCTTCATATGTACCGTCCGTTCTTAAGAAACCGAATTGAAATGATGGCAAATTCAGACAGTTCATCCATCTCTCAGCCAGGATCTTATGAAGCACCCGGAGCACCACCGACGTTACATTTATCGGTCTCAAGTTTGAGGGATGATCGGTTTTTTCCCTCTGACTTCGGGACCAATGTTATTCGGGAAACGCGAAGCCTCTTCGGGACATACTCCAGAGCGATAATAATGTTAAAATATGCAGCCCACACATTTACGTCTGCTGCTGCCATCTGCTCGGCTGATATCCTATCAACACCTGGTGCTGTACCCTTAGAAGCCGTTATGGCTTTCTTCACATCCTCTCCCTCACATGGAGCGACTAAATCCCAACGTTCTTCCAGGATTTTCCGAATCGGCCTGTCATCCTTTTTGGGCTCGCGTGACAAGAGACCCTCCCAATATTGTAATGTATCTTCAGGCCAGCCCTTATCAGCAGCGACCATGTCCCGCCACTCCCCACGGAGGATGGTCTTAACAATATCTCCCCTCCGTTTTGCCCAGTGAGCTTGGACATGAGCATACTCCTTCCGTCGTCGCTGCTTAGCATTCAATCGTTGCGTAGTTTCTGCTGTTACCCGAACCTTTGATGGTATCCATTTCGCCTGCAAATTCTCCTCGGCATGTTCATCCAATATTTTCCTAGCCTCTGTCAACGAACACTCCCCTTGGATGACCCGCTCGACCAATCGCCGTAGTAGAAGGCATCCAAACACCTCCATGTGAGCATCTCGGAGCTGTTGGCTAGCCGCTACCAATAAGCAATTACGCCAACCCTCACACGTTACTAAAGGATGTTCCTCTTGAGATTCCGTGCGGGCTTCTCGAGTCTCTCCTCTTTCCGGGGTTACACCAGGTGTCGTCACCGTTAGAGGTTGTTCTTGTTTCGTCGTATCCCGTTCTCGAATGGTAAGCTCCGAGTCCTGTAACGCCACAGTGGTTACTCTATGGTCCCAGGGTTCTGTTGCCTTCGATTCCTCACCCGATACTGTGACGGAGGTTTGCCGTCCCTCTATTGTGTCCGAAGACACTTCCACCATCGGGCTTCGTTCTCCCACTTCCGGCCAACCAATGGATCTCAGTCTAGCGCGCACCGCCTCTGAGGACCGTCCTAATTGCTCAGCCAAAGCTTGGTAGACCACCTTTTTATCCATCCCGGGCCTCCAGTGGGTGGCAGTATAATCTCTTATCCGCTCATCCTCGTAAGGCTCCCATCTTCTTTTCACCACTTTCATACCCTCTAATTTCCTCTGGTTGTCTACTTCCGCATGTTGTCGACGCTGATGCTGGGATAGTCCGATCTTTGTACCAAAGGCGGCTTGACATATTTCGCACTTCCAGATTGGCACGGCTCTAGTCTCACCCTCTGCAAAATGCATCCTTCTATGTCCATTAAGTCCAGATCTAGATCTGTACTCCTTACCACAATGTTCGCAGACAAACATCGCGGTCCCTCTTTGACTGCTGTGTGCCGAGGCAGTGGCCTCGGGCATATCTATGTCTTGTTGTGACGTAGCACAGCAGCGGGACGTCTTGGGGGGGGGGAGCTAACCCCCCCAGACGTGGTCGGTCGGCTCTTGGTCAGGCAAAGCCTGCTTCCAGGGGAACCACGAGGAGGTGGCCGACCTGTAACTAGATGTCATAGTTACTCCCATCAAGTTACATCTACTTCCCATCAGGGGTGGTGCAACAATAAATAAAAAGGGTAGGACAAAGTCAGAAATCACATGACACCAGATTATAGTCTCAGAGGTTATTGGGGAAAAAAAAAATCACAAGCTTTTGAAGTGCAGCCTCTTCATCAGCTGCTGAGAGCATGCTGGGCACACAGACCGAGTTTACAGGCAGAGAGGTCAAAAGATCACACGACTCATGTGACTGCAGTGTCAGATGATAAGTTTCTGCAGATGACCGGAGTGTTAGACAGCAAGTAAAGCATCAACAGCTGAATAACCTGTTGGGGGTTGTGGGGGGAAGAGGTGGGTAGGGATTGAAATATTGCACCCTAGCTCCTGCAGTTCCCAGCTATCTTGAAAAGCTTCAAGAGTGCTGGTAGATACCACATGCTCCCCTCCAAAGACACCTCAGCAAGAACATACTCGTGCAAGAGAAGCAAGCAGCTGGGGTTAAGTAGTCAGCTTTCTTTTTAAAAATCAACTTGTACAGGCATGTTATGACAGTCCTCTGTGATGCTTCTTACCAGAAAAGCAAATCTGAGCTAAATACCCCTATTACTAAAAAAAAGCCAAAGGAATATAAATGCTGGAAGTCAAGCAAAAACAAAACAGAAATTGCTGGAAAAACTCAGCAGGTCTGTCAGCATCCGTGCAAAGAAAGCAGAGTTAACATTTCTGGTCCGGAGACCCTTCTTCAGAGCTGATTAAACATAGAAAAATAAAGAGTTGGTATATATAGATGAGGTGTGGGAAATGGGACAGGAGTGAACTATAGGTGAAGATGGATTCTTGAAAGTGAAAACAGCAATTGGGCAGACAAAGGAATGAGTAAAGGTTGTCCTGTAGAATCAATAGTTGTTTACTGGGATCATTATTAGCTGGCATTGGGATGGTTGTGTTCACAACCCTTTGTGATGACAAGGCCTGATATCTGGGAATTGGGTAAGGACATGATAGAAAGTGTTCAGACCCTAACATTATTGGGCTTGATATTGAGTCTCAAAGGCTACAGCGTTCCCAAGTGGAAGATACTACTCTTCTAGAGCACAGGATCAAGCTCAAGACAGATGTTGGCCAGGGAACAAGATGGTGTACTGGAGTGACAGGCAACAAGAAGCTCAGTTATTTTTGCCAACAGACTGTAGGAGAGCCACCGAGTGGCTGCCCAGTCTGAGTTTAATTTCTCCAATGCAGAGGAGACCACATTGCAAGCAACAAACACAGTAGACTAGATTGAGTGAAGTGCAGGTAAACAGCTGCTTAATCTGGAAAGTTTGTCTGGAGCTTTAGACAGGAAGTAAAGGGAGGAACTGAACAGGCATTCTCTGATGCATGGGAAGGTGCTGGGTTGGAGGAGGAATGACCAAGGTGTGCCAGAGGGAATAGTCTCTGCAGAAGAGCTAACAAGAAGGACAGAGGAATGTGTGTCTCATGGTGCTATCCAGCTGGAGATGGTGGAAATGTGGCTAATCATCTCTTGGATATGAATGCTGGTGGGGTAGTAAGTGAGGGCCAGAGGAGCCTATTGCAGTTATAGTTATGGGAAGAAGAGAAGGGGTGGGGGCACAAGCACAGGAAATGCGTTGGGCATGGCTGAGGGCCCAATCAATCAATCATAGTATTGGGGAATCCTCAGTTGAGGAAGATGGTGGCATTTCAGAGGCTCCCATTGGAGCACCTGGTGTCAAGAGAAAAGATGTGACAGAAATGAAGAAACTGAGAGAATGGAATGGAGTCTTTATAGGAAGCAGGGTGTGAGAATATGTAAGTAAGGTAACTGGGAGTCAGCAGATTTGAAGTGGATACTGGTGACCAGCCTATACCCAAAAATGGAAACAGAATGTCGAGGAAGGGAAGGGAGGATTCAGGTGGACCAGGTGAAGGTGAGAGCAGGGTGGAAATTGGAATTGAAATTGAAATTGGTAAACTTTTCCAATTGCACATGAGGGGGGCAATGATGAGGTCATAAAAATACTGGAGAAACAGTTGTGGATGGGGATGCCTTGAACAGGATGGAAACAAAGAATGTTCCATAAGCTCCATAAGGAGACAGATATAATTGGGGCCCATGCGGACACCCAGGGCCACACCTCTGATCTGAAAGAGAGGAGTTAAAGGAGAAGTTGTTCAAAAAGTGAGGAAAAGCTTGGCCTGGCAGGAGGGTGGTGGAGGATGCGGACCATCCTGATCAGAGATGGACATGTAAAGGGATTGCACATCTACAAAAATGACCTGACCTTCCTGTTGCCTGCCAACATCCGTCTCAAGCTTGCTACAGTGCTCCAAAAGGAGATCAGCGCAAGCTGGAAGAACAGCATTTCATTTTCCAATTGGGAACATTGCAACCTTCAGCACTCTAGTTACAGATCAACAATGGTAAGGCCTGAGCATGTTCTCCCATCTCCTTACCCTACTTCCCACATACCTGACCTTGCCATCCCAAGCTCAGCTACTAATGATCCCAATTAGCAGCCACTGATTTTCCCAGGCTGCCCTTTACCTAGTTGTCTGTCTGTCCAATTGTTTCTCTCTGGGCTTTATCTCCACCTATCATTTACTCTTTACCACACCCTGTCCCATTTTCAGCATATGTGTCACCGTTTTCCGAGCTACAACCAGTTCTGAAGGAAGATCATTGGACCGAAATGTCAACTCTGCTTTCTCTGCACAGGACCTGCCAGACCTGCTGAGTTTTCCCATCAATTTCTGTTTCTGACCCAAATTAGATTTTTTAAAAAAATTGACCTGTTCCGATGAGTAATGACACATCTCTGAAGCAGGCAGTCCAGTGAGAATCATCTGCTCTCAATCAACTTTGGAGCTGATCAGATTAACCACTACAGGAATTTACATTTCAAACAAATTGTAGTGGTACAATGGCCCACAAATCTATTAGTATTTATATACCATGTGGACATTTGGTTTTTATGTGATGACATAATGTAATGCCAATATAATAACTGTACAGTAAAACATAGAACATAGAACAGTACAGCACAGAACAGGCCCTTCAGCCCACGATGTTGTGCCGACCACTGATCCTCATGTATGCAGCCTCAAATTTCTGTGACCATATGCATGTCCAGCAGTCTCTTAAATGCCCCTAATGACCTTGCTCCCACAACTGCTGCTGGCAATGCATTCCATGCTCTCACAACTCTCTGCGTAAAGAACCTGCCTCTGACATCCCCTCTATACTTTCCACCAACCAGCTTAAAACTATGATCTCTCGTGTTAGCCTTTTCTGCCCTGGAAAATAGTCTCTGGCTATCAACTCTATCTTTGCCTCTCATTATCTTGTATACCTCAATTAGGTCCCCTCTCCTCCTCCTTTACTCCAATGAAAACAGAGTCCGAGCTCAGTCAACCTCTCTTCATAAGATAAGCCCTCCAGTCCAGGCAGCATCCTGGTAAACCTCCTCTGAACCCTCTCCAAAGCATCCACATCTTTCCTATAATAGGGCGACCAGAACTGGACGCAGTATTCCAAGTGCGGTCTAACCAAAGTTTTATACAGCTGCAACAAGATCTCACGACTCTTAAACTCAATCCCCCTGTTCATGAAAGCCAAACCACCATATGCTTTCTTAACAACCCTGTCCACTTGGGTGGCCATTTTAAGGGATTTATGTATCTGCACACCAAGATCCCTCTGTTCCTCCACAGTGCCAAGAATCCTATCCTTAATCCTGTACTCAGCTTTCAAATTCGACCTTCCAAAATGCATCACCTCGCATTTATCCAGGTTGAACTCCATCTGCCACCTCTTAGCCCATCTCTGCATCCTGTCAATGTCCCGCTGCAGCCTACAACAGCCCTCTATACTGTCAACGACACCTCCAACCTTCGTGTCGTCTGCAAACTTGCTGACCCATCCTTCAATCCCCTCATCCAAGTCATTAATAAAAATTACAAACAGTAGAGGCCCAAGGACAGAGCCCTGTGGAACACCACTCACCACTGACTTCCAGGCAGAATATTTTCCTTCTACTACCACTCGCTGTCTTCTGTTGGTCAGCCAATTCTGTATCCAGACAGCTAAGTTCCCCTGTATCCCATTCCTCCTGACCTTCTGAATGAGCCTACCATGGGGAACCTTATCAAATGCCTTGCTGAAGTCCATATACACCACATCCACAGCTCAACCCTCATCAATGTTTCTAGTCACATCCTCAAAGAACTCAATAAGGTTTGTGAGGCATGACCTGCCCCTCACAAAGCCGTGTTGACTGCATTTAATCAAACCATGCTCTTCCAGATGGTCATAAATCCTATCCCTCAGAATCCTTTCTAACACCTTGCAGACGACAGACGTGAGACTTACTGGTCTGTAATTGCCGGGGATTTCCCTATTTCCTTTCTTGAAGGGAGGAATTACATTTGCCTCTCTCCAGTCCTCAGGTACGACTCCAGTGGAGAGCGAGGATGCAAAGATCTTCACAAGTGGCGAAGCAATTGCATTTCTTGTTTCCCAAAGCAGCCGAGGACAAATCTGGTCCAGGCCTGGTGACTTGTCAATCTTAATGTTTGACAAAATTTTCAGCACATCAGCTTCCTCTATCTCTATCCATTCCAGCATGCACACCTGCTCTTCAAAGGTTTCATTCACTACAAAGTTCGTTTCTTTCGTAAAGACAGAAGCAAAAAAACTCATTTAGGGCTTCCCCTACCTCCTCAGACTCCACACACAAGTTCCCTATGCTATCCCTGATCGGCCCTCCTCTTTCTTTGACCATTCTCTTATTCCTCACATAAGTGTAAAATGCCTTTGTGTTCTCCCTATTCCATTCTGCCAAGCCTTTCTCGTGCCCCCTCCTGGCTCTCCTCAGACCATTTTTGAGCTCTTTCCTCGCCTGCCTGTAATCCTCTAGAGCTGAGCTTGACCCTAGCTTCCTCCACCTTATGTAAGCTACCTTCTTCCTTTTAACGAGAAGCTCCACCGCTCTCATCATCCAAGGTTCCTTTATCTTACCCCTTCTTGCCTGTCTCAGAGGGACATATTTATTCAGCACTCGTAACAACTGTTCCTTAAACAGTCTCCACATGTCTATAGTGCCTCTACCATGGAACAATTGCTCCCAGTCCATGCTTCTTAACTCATGTCTAATCGCATCATAGTTTCCTCTTCCCCAATTAAATATCCTCCCATTTTGCCTAATCCTCTCCTTCTCCATAGCTATGTAGAATGTGAGGCAGTTATGGTCACTATCACCAAAATCTCTCCCACCACAAGATCTGATACCTGCCCCGGCGCGTTTCCGAGCACCAAGTCTAGAATGGCCTCTCCCCTCGTCGGCCTGTCAACGTACTGCGTTAGGAAACCCTCCTGAACACACCTCACAAAAACAGCTCCATTCAAATCTTCTGCTCGAAGGAGGTTCCAATCAATATTGGGAAGTTAAAGTCACCCATTACAACAACCCTACTACGTCCGCACTTTTCCAAAATCTGCCGACCTATGCTTTCTTCAATCTCCCTGCTGCTATTGGGGGGCCTGTAGTAAACCCCTAATGAGGTGACTACTCCCTTGCTGTTCCTAATTTCCACCCACACTGACTCGGTAGGTAGATCTTCCTCGACAATGGAAGCTTCTGTAGCTGTGATACCCTCTCTGATTAGTACTGCTACACCGCCCCCCTATTCTTTTTAAATGCTCTAAACCCTGGAACATCCAGCAACCATTCCTGCCCCTGAGAAACCCATGTATCTGTTATGGCCACAACATCATAGCACCAGGTACTGATCCATGCTCTAAGTTCATTATTAACATTCATTGCCTTTAGAATAAGGTCTCATTGCAAGACCAAACAAAAAAGGATGAAGAAATCTAAATATTCTTGTATTGTCCTAATGTTATAGCAAAGATTTTGCCAAGGTAATGTGTTAAATCAAAAAGGTAAAATAAACCTGGAGGTAGGTTTCAAGCTCAAAAGGCCAATAAATCATTACACACATTGATTGGTTCAGAGGTACTGTCTCATCCCAAAGCTAAGTTTTCTCAGGATGTGGGAAACACTAGCAAAGTTTCATTTTGCTTTTGCTCATTACCTATCAGAAACAATGTTGTATGGTGTTAGTGAGTTTCTGCAGTTCTTCTGCTGATGGGATAGTCACTATTTTCAGCTTCAAATTTTAAATTTCAAGAATCTGACCCAGCCACAACATAAAAAGTCATATGACAGTGATATGTGCCAAGTCAGGAAAATGAGAGACTTGGAGACAAACGTGGAAGCAAATGCACAGAACATCAAATGATTTCGTAATCTTACCAACAGCTATTAGAAATGAACTAAAAAAAAGCTGCATATAGTTGATAATGCCTGTAAATAATGCGATGGCAGGTCTTGTCCATCGCCTGATACACATTCACTGTACAATTATGCACAAGATTACTGGAGAAATGAGCTCAAAACTGAAGTATTGTTATCAAATCATCACGCAACATCATGATGCAGCTACCCTGCGTATTTCGGGTAGGCGTTAGCTTGCTATCTACTAATGCCTTCAATCTGCAAGGTTCGTGCCCTGTTACGGGCAGGCTATTATTAAGCTAGAGAGGGTTCGTAAGTGCCTTACCAAGATGTTGCCAGGAATAGTGTTTGAACTATAAAGCAAGTCTAAATAGGCTGGGACTTTCCTCAATGGAGCATAACGAGGTTAAGGGGTGACCTTATAGAGGTTTATAAAATCTTGAGGGGAATAGATAAAGTAAATGGCAAGAGTATTTTCACTAAGGTGGAAGATTTCAAGGTTCAGAGGCCCGTTCTTAATGAAAGAGGGGCAAGATTTTAAAAAAAACTTCATTGTCCAGGGATTACTACTTAAAAAAGACATAGGGAGTGGTTCACGTGTAGAATGAATTTCCTCAGGAAGTGGTGGATGCAGGTACAGTTACTACATTTAAGAGACATTTGGATAAGAATACGAATTTTAAAAGAGTTTGAAGGGATATAGGCCAAGCACAGGCAGGTGTGGCTAGTTTAAGTTTGTGATTATGGTCAGCACGGACTGGTTGGACCAAAGGGCCGACTGCATACTGTGTGACTGTGTGTATGTGCTTCAGAAACCATTTTAGACCCCAATCCACAACTTATGGACATTTTAAGCCCAATTTTTCCAAGGTAAGTGGTAGTTTGGTAAGCTGACACTTCACTGCAAAGTAAGACAAGATGCATTTGTTTTGACGAAAGATTAAGTAAGTTGGTTGCATGGTACTTTTTGCAGTACAGGGAATCCTGACCAGCAGTCAACTCTTCGACAATGACCAAAATAGATAAATTAGTTTCCTTGCTATGCATAATTTGGCTGCCATAACAGTGGCTTGGCTTTGTTAACCACATTTGGACAAATGAAAATTTTGTGGAAATGGATATTATATTTGCAGAATACAGGGTTAACGGAAAGATTGTTGGCAGTGTGGAGGAGCAGAGGGATCTTAGGGTTCTTGTTCACATTTCCCCGAGAGCCGCCACCAAGGTGGATAAAGTTAAGAAGGTATATGATGTGTTAGCTTTCATCAATAGAGGGATTGAGTTCAAGAGCCGTGAAGTTACATTCCAGCTATACAAGACCCTGGTTTGGCCATATGTGGAGTATTGTGTCCAGTTCTGGTCATCTCGTTACAGGAAACAAGTGGAAGCGTTGGAAAAGGTGCAAAGGAGATTAACCAGGATGTTGCCTGAAATTTGGGGGGGGGGGGGGGGGGGGCGCGGCGGCAGCAGGGGGGGAGGGAAGGGAGGTCTTATGAGGAAAAAGTTGACAGGGCTAGGCCTTTTCTCTTTAGAACGACGAAGGATGAGAGGTGACTTGATAGAGGCATACAAAATGATCAGAAGTATAGAGACAGTAGACAGCCAGAGACTTTTTCTTAGGATTGAGGTAGCTTTTACGAGGGGACGTAGTTTTAAAATGAGTGGAGGTAGATAGATATTGGGGAGACATCAGAGGTAGGTTCTTTACTTAGAGTGGTAGGGGTGTGCAATGCATTGCTAGACAGGGTAGTGGAGTCGGCCTCATTAGGGGCATTTAAGCGGCTATTAGATAGGCATATGGATGATATTATAAGGTAGCAGTGGAGGTTAGATAGACCTTAGGTTTTGGGTAAAAGTTCAGCACAACATCACGGGCTGAAGGTTCTGTACTGTGCTGGACTGTTCTATGCTCTGTTCTATCACCCATTTTATGACTACATTTCTGCAAGACTAGACAATAAGTTTTCAAATAATTCCTTACAAAACTTTATATGGCTAAAAAGACACAAAATGAAAACTAGATAATAAAATGTGAGGCTGGATGAACACAGCAGGCCAAGCAGCATCTCAGGAGCACAAAAGCTGATGTTTCGGGCCTAGACCCTTCATCAGAGAGGGGGGGCAGATGCTGCTTGGCCTGCTGTGTTCATCTAGCCTCACATTTTATTATCTTGGAATCTCCAGCATCTGCAGTTCCCATTATCTCTCACAAAATGAAAACTATTAGTTCACACTCATCAGGACTAGGAATTTTTATTGTTCATCAATGTGATAGGAGTGATGCTAGCTAGGCCAGTATTTATTGCCTATCCCTAGTTGCCCTTGAGAAGGTGCTGGTGAGCTGCCTTCTTGAACCCCTGCAGTCAGTTTGATGTAGGCACAACCACAATGCTGTTTGAGAAGGAACTTTAGAATTTTGATCTAAGTGACACTGAAGGAACGGAGATGTATTTCCAGATCAGGATAGTGAATAGTTTGGAGGAAACTGGCAGATGTTAGTGTTCCCAGGTCCTTCTAAGTGGTCGTGGTAGCGGGTCTGGAAGTAGAGCCTCACTGAATTTTATATATGTACACATCAATGATGGAAAGAGTGAATGTTTATCAATGTGGTACTAATCAAGGGTGCTGTTTTGTTCTGGAGGATCTCAAACTTTGAGTGTTGTTGGAGCAGCACTCATCCAGCTAAGTGAGGAGTATTCCATCACACTCCTGACTACAGTCAGGAGGACCAAGGAACTCCTGCAGAAATCTTCTGGAATTGAGATGACTGACCTTCAACAACCACAATCACATTCCTGCGTACTAGGTATGAGTCTGACCAGTTTCTCCCTTGGTGAAAATGAGGTGCTGGGGACCGGGGAATTGGAAGTTCTGGAGGAGGTGGAGGGCGTGGGTAGTGTCGCGGACGTAGGTAGGGAGTTCCTGGACCAAAGGCGAGAAAATGGAGTCCAGATAGGTGGAGATGAGTTCAGTGGGACAGGAGCGGGGGAAACCCCTTGGTGAATCTTATCTGGACTGTCTCCAATGCCACTGTCATTTTTTTTTAAGACAAAGGGGCGAAAACTATGCACTGTATTCTAGTTGTGGCTTGACTAGTGCCTTGTGTAGTTTTAGCAAGTCCTTTGTATTTTTATATAGTATTCCCTTTGAAATTAAGGTCAACAGTCTATTTGCCTTCCCTACTACCCACTGAATTTGGATGCTGGCTTTTTATGATTCATGCATGAAGACCTTCAAATCCATCCAAGGTACAGCTTTTTGCAGTATTACCGTATTTATATTATATTCAGCTCCTCTATTTTTCCTGCTAAAGTGCATACCCTCGTATTTTCCTTCATAATATTCCATCTGCAAAGCTTTTGACCAGCCACTAAACCTATCTATGCCCCTCTGTAGACTTTTTGTGCGAGCCTCACTACTTGCATTTCCACCAATTTTTGTCATCCGTACGCAGTAATACATTCACTTGTCATCTAACAGATTCACACACACACACATAATGGTGTTTTAGGTACTGATCCCTTTAACACTTCTGCAGTTACAGGTTGCCGTCCTGAAAATACCCCCTTTATCCCAACTCTATTATTCAGCCAATCCTCAATCCATGCTAATATATTACCCCAAACACTGTAGGTTCTTAAGCAGCCATACATGCAGTACCTTATTGAATTTTCTTGGAAATTGAAACATATTACATCTACTGGTCTCCCTTTTCTATCCTTCTCACTGCCTCCACAGACAACTAGAATACGTTTTGTCAGGCATGATCCCCCTCTCAAAGCCATACGGACTCTGCCTGTTTATCTTACATATTTGTAACTATACACTCTTTAGAACAGAATCCACCATCTTCCCAATGACAGATGGCCTACAGTTACTTGCTTCTAGTTTGCCTCCCTTTTTGAACACTGGTGCAACATTAACAGTTTACCTATCCTCTGAGGTGTTTCTAGAATCTCAGGATTCTTGGAGGATTCCTACCGGTCCATCCACCATCTCCATACTTGTTTCCTTTAAAATCGTATGACGCAAGCCAACAGGGCAAGGGGGCTTATTGTCTTTAGCAGGTTACCTTCTCACATACTTTTTCCTCTCATTATAGTTATTGTATTTATTTCCTCTCCTACTTTAGCCCCTTGATTATTTAGTATTTTTGAAAGACTGCTGAAAAGTATTTATTCAACTCCTCTGCCATTTCTTAGTTCTGCATTTCCCTACCCTCGTTCTCAAAAGGGACCCGCATTCATCTGGACTCGCTCTTGCTTTTTAAAAGAAAACACAATTACAGAAGCTGTTACTGTGCATTTTTACATTGCTTATTAGTTTGCCTTTACAGTTTATCTTCTCCATCTTTAGCTGGCTTCTCAAACTTTCCCAATTCTCTGGTTTACCACTGATCTTTGTCACATTGTAAGTATTTTTTTTTCAAATGCGATACTATTTTTAACTTCCTTGGTAAACAACGGTCAGTTTCTCTCTTTCCCGGACACACACTTCTTCAATAAGATGTGATTGTTGTGAATCATGAGTTATTTTCTGCCTTAGTTTCTCAACTGTCATTTCTTCTGAACTTCTGAGTCTGGTTATGCCAAATCTGCTCTCAGCCCTGTGAAGTTGCCCTTATTCAAAATTTCGCAGTTACTTCTGGCCTGAGTTTTTCACGCTCAAACTGAATGCTTCGTCAGGCTTGGATAGGTTTCACAATTTAAGGATTTAAACACATTCTTACCCAGCAAATGTATGCACCCAGTCTATTAATGGACAGACTTAGCTGATTAATATCAGACCAAACAGGTAGTCTCTGATTAGTCAGGATCCCAGTGCTAGTCTCTGGCTCTACAGAATGCCAACCATGCTTACTCAAATTGTGACTGCAAAATTGAGAACAGAGTTCAGCAGTCTATTAATTCTGCTACTGGACAAGATTTACTAAATAATCCGGCATCAAGAACTGCACCTGAAACAAATTTAAGATCAACTGTAAGGCTTGCAGTGTATTTTATTTGAATATGTAGAATGTCCATTCTGTATAGGCAAAATGTGTGCACATGTTGTACCTTTTTCATGAGGAAAAGTGTATGGAAACTACCAGTCCACCCCTCTGTAACAGTGCCCTGACCAATCAAAGTTTATTTGTCTGGGCTGAAGTAAATCAACTGGCTAAGCATGATAGTTAACAGATCTAGCTTCATTGCCATGTCAACAGTGGTTCAAACAGTTAGATTCCTCTTCTGATTTTGTATAAATTGGTACTCCCTCTCAAAGTTTGATTTCTTGTGTCCCAATCCTGCGGGGTGCAAGACAAGTTTTGACTTTCTCTTTGTCTGAAGTTTTCAATCTTAAAGCTATCACATTAACCACTTGCATGTTTCTGGGGTTTTGCATTCTATTTTCATCAAAACATTTCTTTTACATCCCAAACACATTAAATTGCGAGTAAGTAAATCCAAACATAGGTCTCCAATAACATCTGTACCTCAAGACTTCATATAGTGGTGATAAAGGTTTGTTTACCTGATTTTCAATAAAGGTTCTACTTTTAATATATGATGAAACAATATGTTGAGAAATTCTTCCGGATCTATAAAATAAAAAAATGTTTGTCAAGTAGACAAGCAAGTATAAATGCCCAAAAATGATCTTATTGGCATTATATAACATTTTCTGCATTCGCCAAATGCTTTGCAAGTTTAAATTACAAACAAAAGATGTTCTATAAGTGGTCCTTGAGAAGTAAACACAGAAATTTAGTAGATACTTAGCATTATCCAACATAAACAAATTTAAAACTGGCACTTGATAATGATCAGCACTTGAAATATACTTGGGCATCTTCTGAAACCATCATCTCAGGCAGAAATTAAATGGATCCCTACTGGGCTGGATGCAATAGTCTACAGACGTCTCAGCCTTTTGTTTCAAATTTAAATCTAGTCTCGGATGGAAATTATTGAAATTTGAATGTCTTCAACAGCTCTTTTTGAACAAGTCCACTGTATAAAACTGAAAATTTAAAATCTTCGTATGATTGCAATATGTTAGTCAACAAGATTGATGCAAAACACGTTCCTGAAGCACTACCTAGCAATAACTTAGTTGAAAAAATATGTTCAAATATAGTTGTGAATGAGTAACATATATAGGAAATTGTTTCAACAATAAGAACATTAAAAATTCCAGAACAACTTATCGAAAAAAAATACAGTTTTTCATAGGAACAGCAGTGGAGCATTTAGCTCTCTGAGCCTGCCACCATTCAAGAAAGCATTACTGATTGGATTGTGTCTCAAATCCACTTTATTGCCTGTCCCCCATGAACATACTGTTGACTCAACCTCCACACTTTTCTATAATGGCCAACTTCCCTGACAGAAGAAATTCATCATCTTTGTCTTAAATAGGTGAATCATTATTTTTAAAGCTGAGTCTCAGAGTTCTAGATTCATCATGAGAGTTAACACTCCCTCAGAATCTTACCTGTTTCAAGATCACCTCTGATTCTTCTAAATTGCAATGAGTGATGGCCCAACTCGGCCAACGTTTCCTCACTGGTCATTGCTTTCATCCCAGGAATCAGCCAAGGGAACCCGTCCAATGCAAGTATATCCCTCCTTAAATATGGAGGCCAAAACTGTATGTAGTACTCCATATGGAGGAATATTTCACTACTTTTAAATCCAATTTCCCCTGCAATAAAGCCAACCTTCCTAATTACCTTCATGCTCAATTCTGGTGATTTATTTACAAGGGCACCCAATTCTTCTGCACTGTAGAATTCTACCTTTTGAACATGTTGGTTTTCTACTCTTTTAAAGCAGGTAACCTCACATTTTCCCACATTCTATTTTTATTCCATCTGCCATTTTTTAAAAAAAATAACTTATTTGCTTAATCCATCTATATTCCTTCAGATTCTTTGAATCCTCATCAGTTTGCTTTCCTGTCATGAGCAATAAGTTTACCATGCAGTCAGTCCCTCATCTAACTTATTAAAATATTTCATAAATAGTTGTTCCATTTAGCACTGCGCTAGTTAACTTTTCAATTTGAAAATGGCCATTTATCCCAATTCTCCATTCCATGTTAGCCAATCCTCTACCTATGCTAGTATGTCAGCTCCAACACAATGAGCTCTTGTCTTATGCAAAACCTTTCACATGCCTTTCGGGAATCCAAATTCACATCTATTGATCCCCTTTGTTGAACATGTTTGTTACATCCTCAAACAACTCTAACAAATTATTCAAATAAGATATCCTTTCCACAAAAGGACAATAGTGCCCTTAACCAACTATCGAAGACACTGAGTTTATTCAGATGCAGCTTCATTTCTAAAAGGAAGGCAACGTAGAATCCAAAAAAACTACAGTGCAGAAATAGCCGATTTTTCCCATCAAATCTCTATCAATGATCTTCACTTTTAAAACAAACTATTCACCTTGGATAACAGTGTGGAACTGGATGAACACAGCAGGACAAGCAGCATCTTAGGAGAACAAAAGCTGACGTTTCGGGCCTAGACCCTTCATCAGAAAAGGGGGGTTGGAGAGAGGATTCTGAAATAAATAGGGAGAGAGGGGGAGGTGGACCTAAGATGGATAGAGGAGAAGATATGTGGAGAGGAGAGTATAGGTGGGGAGGGGATAGGTCAGTCCGAGGAAGACTGATAGGTCAAGGGGTCGGGATGAGGTTATTAGGTAAGAAATGAGGTGGGAGGAGAGGATAGGTGGGGAGAAGAAAAGGTTAAGTGGGTGAGGACGAGCTGGACTGTTTTTGGGATGCAGTTGGGGGCGGCGGGGGGGGGGGGGGGGGGTGGGGGGGGCAGATTTTGAAGTTGGTGAAATCCACATTGATACCGTTGGGCTGCAGGGTTCCCAAGTGGAATGTGCGTTGCTGTTCTTGGAACCTTCGGGTGGCATCATTATAGCAATGCAGGTTCACCATGGACATACACCTGCATTCCCCATGCAGATGGCCTAAAGGCCGTCTGTTTCTTCCTGTCCGGCAGACCTGACCAGTCCCCCTCCACCAACACCCTCATCTGCCTAGCCGAACTCGTCCGCACCCTCAACAACTTCTCTTTCGATTCCTCCCACTTCCTACAGACAAAATGGGTGGCCATGATTACCCGCATGGGCCCAAGCAATGCCTGCCTCTTTGTAGGTTATGTGGAACAGTCCCTCTTCCACACCTACACTGGCCCTAAACCCCACCTCATCCTCTGTTACATTGATGACTGTATCTGCACCGCCTCGTGCTCCCAAGAGGAGCTCGAACAGTTCATCCACTTCAACACCTTCCAGCCCAACCTTAAGTTCACCTGGACCATCTCCAACACATCCCTCACCTTCCTGGACCCCTCTACCTCCATCTCAGGCAACCACCTAGAAACTGACATCCATTTCAAGCCCACCGACTCCCACAGCTACCTAGAATACACCTCCTCCCACCCACCTTCCTGCAAAAATGCCATCCCCTATTCCCAATTCCTCCGCCTCTGCCGCATCTGTTCCCAGTATGAGGCATTCCACTCCTGTACATCCCAGATGTCCTCGTTTTTCCAGGACCGCAACTTCGTCCTCAACCGTGTCTCCCGCATTTCCCGCAACTCATCCCTCACTCCCCACCCCTGCAATAACCCCCAAAAGAGAATCCCCCTCATCCTCACATACCATCCCACCAAACTCCGGATACAACACATCATCCTCCGACACTCCCGCCATCTGCAATCCGACCCCACCAGTAAAGATATTTTACCATCCCCACCCTTCCCTGCCTTCTGGAGAGACCACTCTCTCCGCGACCCCCTTGTCTGCTGAACACTCCCCTCCAACTCCACCACACCCGGCACCTTCCCCTGCAACCACAGGAAGTGCTACACTTGCCCCCACGCCTCCTCCCGCACCCCTATCCCAGGCCCAAAGATGACTTTACACATCAAGCAGATGTTCACCTGCACATCTGCCAATGTAGTATACTGCATCCGCTGTACCCGTTGTGGGTTCTTCTTTATTGGGGAAGCCAAGCGGAGGCTTGGGGACCGCTTTACAGAACACCTCCGCTCGGTTCGCAATACACAACTGCACTTCCCAGTCGTGAACAATTTTAACTCCCTCTCCCATTCCTTAGACAACATGCCCATCCTGGGCCTCATGCAGTGCCATAATGATGCCACCCAAAGGTTCCAGGAACAGCAACTCACATTCCGCTTGGGAACCCTGCAGCCAAATGGTATCAATGTTGATTTCACCAGCTTCAAAATCTCCCCTCCCCCCACCTGCATCACAAAACCAGCCCAGCTCGTCCCCACCCAGCTAACCTGTTCGTCCTCTCACCTATCCCCTCCTCCCACCTCATTTCGTACTTAATAAAATTATCCCGCCCCCTTCACCTGTCCGTCCTCCCCAGACTGACCTATCCCCTCCCCACCTATACTCTCCTCTCCCCTATCCATCTTCAGTCCGCCTCCCCCTCTCTCCCTATTTATTCCGGAACCCTCACCCCATCCCCCTCTCTGATGAAGGGTCCAGGCCCGAAACGTCAGCTTTTGTGCTCCTGAGATGCTGCTTGGCCTGCTGTGTTCATCTCGCTCCACACTTTGTTATCTCGAATTCTCCAGCATCTGCAGTTCCCATTATCTCTATTCATCTTGGATACTACTCCTGCATGGCAGAAAAGGTTTCCATTTGACTAAACATCTCAAGACATTTAGATGCAAAATGGAGAAATTAGGTGTTTCAGCAACAGATCTGAGTGGACTCTTTCAAATGATTTTTCTGTGGCCTGTAACTTTTGGCCACAATGACTCTTTGAAGGAACAGGTGATCACATTATCCATTCCCTGTGTGGACTAGGTTGAGCACATCCACTGTCAATGGGTCTTTGGGACAGGCTGAAACCAAGACCTCCACTATTGGATCAGTCAGGAGCTTTATAAAAAAAACTGCTGTGCATATTTTACCATTTCAATCCATCTACCTAATGGGCTGGTAGCAGCTATGTGACAACTAGCTGCTGATTTCCCAAACGGCCAGCCAACTAGGGAGTGGATGACAGCTACGTGCAATCATCCTGTGTACTAGTTCCACAAGAAAGTGCCGTTTAATGTCATCAAGACAACCACCAAATGCCAGAAAATGACCTCCCAGTCTGGAAAGCTTGAGAGCACACAATATAACAACCGAAGGCTGACCGATGAAGATAAGTGGTCCAGCACTCTGCATTCATCAACATTGAAGATTTAGGAAAGTATTCATAGAATTCTATTCAACACAAATCTCTTTCGATTATTAAAACCTAAATTGGCAATTTATTTTGCCAAGGTTAATACTGACAATAAATAATAGAAAAATAACAGTACCGTATTAGGCAGTGAGCAATGCTATAACGAGTAGTTGTTTCAGGGACCCAAATGCAAACAAACCTATAAAATATTGAAATGCAAAGAAGTCACATACCTTTCTCTTCAGAGGTAAATCCTGAAGCTGCCTCAACCTTTTCAAGAATTCTTCGAAGTTTCATTATTTTAGTAGCACATACATACCCATGGCTAAAACAGAACAAAGGAATCGTTTTTCAGTAGCGACTAAAGGCAGCAATATATAACAACAAATATAGTATAGTCTCAAAAGCAACAAAATAGTTTTACTCAATTAATCCAAATGTATGCAACTTCATTCACACAATTTTCAGCAATGCAGTACTGTACCATATAATTGTTTGTCCCATTCATCATAATCGAGGGGTTCACGTTTTATTTCAATGTGAACGAATGGGTTTTGAGTGAGTGAAAATATCAATAACACTCTCAATTAAGGAAAGTACACCAGATCTTCTAAAACATTCCCAAGTCAACAATCTTTAAAAACCTAAAGTCTATGTCAATACAGGATTTTGCTTTGAGGGAGCAAATTCTGTTTCAGTCCTGTTATTTCTAAATTGTAAAATATAAAAAAAAACAAGATATTAGAATTGTTATAATTATAACTTCAAATCATGAATTACATGAAATGCATTACACTTACTTTCTCAAAGGATTGACTATTTCAGTTCGTAACAAATCTTGGGTTTCAGTATAAAATTCAACGTCATCTTTTTCTTTTGGCCTAAGCAATACCGTGTCCAACACACAGCTAAAAGCAAACATACTGTGGAGAAAATGTTAAACTATTAATACAAAGAAATTTATTTCTAAGTATTAGATAAAGACATCAATATGGAGTATTTTGGAAGTTCTACTAGAAACAGTCAATTTTGATGTCACATTTTGCAATGAGAAAAGCTAATTTAGTAGTCACGCAGCCAAAAACAGACCCTTTGATCCAACTTGACCATGCCTACCAAACTAAACTAGTCCCATTTGCCTGCATTTGGTCTACATCCCTCTAAACCTTAGATAACAAGGCACAGAGCTGGATGAACACAGCAGGCCAAGCAGCATCAAAGGAGCAGGAAGGCTGACGTTTTTGGCCTAGATGCTTCAGAAATGCAGGAGGGGAAAGGGATTCTGAAATAAATGGGAAGAGAGGGGGAGGCGGATAGAAGATGGATAAAGGAGAAGATAGGTGGAGACAAGACAGACAGGTCAAAGGTGGCAGGGTTGGAGCCAGGAAAGGGATAATCGGTCCAGGGAGGACGGACAGGTCAAGCAGGCGGGATGAGGCAAGTAGGGAGGAGATGGGGTTGGGGCTTGAAGATGGAGGAGTGGATAGGTGGGAGGACAGGTTAGGGAGGCAGGTAACGAGCTGGGTTGGTTTTGGGATGCTGTCGGGGGAGGGGAGATTTTGAAGCTTGTGAAGTCCACATTGATACCATTGGGCTGCAGGGCTCCCAAGTGAAATATGAGATGCTGTTCCTGCAACCTTTGGATGGCATCACTGCGGCACTGCAGGAGGCCCAGGATGAACATGTCATTCAAGGAGTGGGAGGGGGAAGTTGAAGTGGTTTGCGACTGGGACGTGCAGTTGTTTGTTGCAAACCGAGCGGAGGTATTCCACCAAAAGGTGGGATTGCCTGACAGAAGAATAGAGGAAAAGCAATACTAAGAGGTGGCTTATTACTTAGGGGAACAGACAAATTGCAGCTGTCGATATGGTATTTTGCCCACTTGATACCAGGGTCAAAAACATCACAGAGTGGCTTCAGAATATTCTCAGGGGACAGTGATCAGTCAGCGATTGAGGACAACATTGGTACTGACAATATAAATAAAGAGGGGGTGATGATGTGTCAGAATTTAGGAAGCTATATAGAAAGTTAGCAAGGAGGATCTCAAAAGTAGTAGTCTCCAGATTAGTCTTAGTACCATGAACTTTTAAGTACAGAAACAGAAGGACAAACAGACAAATGTGTGTTTGGAAAGAAACAGAATGGAGGGCTTTAAATTCCTGGACCCACGGACTAACTCTGGGGGTGATGACACCTGAACAGACCTTTGCCAGAGTTCCCTTTAGGGCAAATTGCACACACTGTTGGGAAGGCATTAAACTAACGCTGCAAGGTATAGGAATCAAGTAAAATGCTGGACAGTAATACTCGAATGCACAATTAAAAAATTGTTAGTTAATACCTGGAGTCAGAGTAAGGGAGAAATTAATCCTTTCTAAATTAAGGACACGCTGCAGTTATATGGATGCACAAAGAAAAGCAATTAAGACTGGTGAATTAGATTATCATGTGCCATTATGATGCCATGGCAATAACAGAGATCCTGTTGAACAGCAGGATTGGGTGTTAAATATTCTTGAATACAGGTTTGTCATGAAAACTAGGTAAGGAGGGATGGCAGTATTGGTTAAGGACAGCACCACAGTACTGGGTATACTCTACGTCTTGGAGGCTTCAACAAAAGATCTGGTTTGGCAAGAAGTTCAATTACATTACTTGGTGCAGTTTACAGACCATAAGCTAGCAGCAAGGATGTAGAGGGACAAATTCGCAACAACGAAATTAAATGCAAGCATTACAATGTAGTTACAATATAGGTTGTTAATCACCCATATATATCCTGCGATAATAGCACGTTTAGGGCAGGGAGGGGCGAATGCTCTTAGATTATCCTCAGGAAAATTTTCTAGATCAGTGTGTGTGTCCAGTCCAAGAAAGGAAGGAATGATAGACTTTGTCCTTGTGCAAGGGATGCCAATTAGTTCAATGTCAGTCAGAAAACATTTAGGGGATGGCAATCATTATATCACAGCATTCAGGATCATGACAGCCCTAATCCTAGCGTTAATTTATCACAGATTATAGACAATCCAGACCAAGAATAACTGACTGGAGGACAGCCGACTGCAAGGAGGCAAGGGCAGAACTGTAACAGGTAGATGGAAACCAAAGGATTAGCTGGAAAACTGTAGTTTAACGATGAGCCACCTTCAAAGAAGAGATGATTTGGATGTCGTCAAAGTGCACTCGCTCAAAAGGGAAAGGTAGGGCAAACAAAGCCAGACTTCCCCGGAAGAAAATCGTGACAGAAATTAAGAAGAAAATGTGTCTTTACAAAAAAGTATCAGGTTGAAAACAATACTGAAGAACCAAGCTGAATACAAACTGGTCAGAAAGGTAATGAGAAAGCAAATGAGAGGCAAAGAGGGAACATTAAAATAAAGACTGGCAGCCAACATAACAGAGAATCCCAAAAACTTCTAGAGACCCAATAATCATAGAATCATAAAATCCTTACAGCATAGAAACAGACCACACCAAACAGTATCCCACCTAGACCGATGCTGGCTACCCTATTCCTGTAACTCTACATTTCCCACGAATAATACACCTAGCCTGTACATCCCCAGATATTGTGGGCAATTTGGCATGGCCAATCTACATATCTTTGGGCTGAGAGGAAACCCACACATACACAGGTAGAATGTGCTAACTCCACGCAGTCATCCAAGGCTGGAATTGAATCTGGGGCCCTGCCACTGAGGGGCAGCAATTCTAACCACTGAGCCACCATGCCGCCCTGAAAACAGTAAAAGGATTCTAAGGAGCTGTAGGACCAAAGGGGATAGGGGATTTACATCTGGAAGCAGGGGGCATGTTAAACAAATACTTTGCATCTGATCTTTACCTTTCAAGCGGACGTTGCCCAAGCCGTTATAGAGAGGGGAAACTCAGTCACTAGAAGGGTTCAAAACTGGTAATCTATTGGGTACGTCATCAGCATTTTAGGTTGACAAGACACCTGGAGCAGATTAGATGCACTCAAGGATACTGGAGCAAGGGAGATTGGAAATTGCAGATGGACTAGCATAATTGTTTAGTGTCACTTGGATATAGGGTTGGACCAGAGGATTGGAGATTTGCAAATATGATTGATGTGTTCAAAACAATTATAGAGTAAAGCCCAGCAATTACATATAGTCAGTTTAACTCAAGTAATTGGAAAACTTCTAGAAACAATTATTTTGGGATAGAATTAATAGTCACAGAAAAACGTGGGATAATTACAGGCAGCCTGCACATGCCAGTGAAATGGAAGGATTGTAGAAAAAGAGGCAGCCAGCCACAGATATCTAAGGAAATAAGGCAAGCTATCAAACTGAAAGATAAGGCATACAACACAGGAAAGACCAGTGGGAAACTAGGAGATTAAAGTTTTCCCAAAAGTCAACAGAGAGCCACAAAAAAAAAAGGCTAGAAAGAAAAGCAAGAAAGATTGAGACTAAACTAGCTTTCAGTCTTCATATTCTGAGCAAAAGTTTCTATAATTTATATAAAAAACAAAAAAAAATGGCTAAGGTAAACATTGGTCATTGAGAGGATGGGAAATGAGGAATAGTTGAGGAATTGAACAGGTATTTTGTGTTGGTCTTAACAGTGGATGACACAAATAACTTGCCTTTAACTACTGGCAAAAGGATGAAAGTAGTTGAGGACCTAGACAAGATGATTACACAAGAGGTAGTGTTGGGCAAGCTAATGGAGCTAAACATAGACCAGTCTCCTGACCCTGATGGAATGCATCCCAGAGTACTAAAAAAGATGGCAGGAGTATTAGCAAATGCACTTGTAGTAAGGACCGTTTGCAGTTCCAACAGATTGGAAAACAGTTTATGTGACACCACAGTTCAAGGCAAAAAAAGGAGTTGGACAAAGAATAGTGAATCAGAGGCTGGCTAACTTAAACTTTTGTTGTGGGGAAAATGATTGAATCTATCATCAAGGAAAATATAGCAAGACATACATACAAATGTAGCATGGGTTCATGAAAGGCAGGTCACGCTTGACTAATTTTCTAGAATTCTATGAAGACATTACAAAAGTGTGATGGACACTGGGGATCTAGTAGATGTGGTGTATCTTGCTCATGGGATGGATTAAAAGCAGGAAGGTTATGTTGCAGCTGTATAGGGTGCTGGTGAGGCCACACCTGGAATACTGTGTGCAGTTTTGGTCTCCTTATCTGAGAATGGATGTACTGGCACTGGAATAGGTGCAGAGAAGATTTGCTAGGTTGATTCCGTAGTTAAGAGGGTTGGCTTATAAGGGGAGGCTGAATAGGCCGGGATTATTATCACTAAAATTTAGAAGAACGAGTGAAGTATCTTGTGGAAACATGTAAAATTAAGAAGTGAATAGATAAGATCACCTCAGGGAGGTTGTTTGCACTGGCGGGTGAAATTAGAACAAGAGGACATAGCCTCAAAAATTAAGGGGACCAGATTTAGGACTGAATTGAAGAGGAACTTCTTCACCTAAAGGGTTGCAAATCTGTCGAATTCCCTGTCCAGTGAAGTAGTTGAAGCTTCGTCATTGAATGTTTTTAAAGCTAAGATAAATAATTTTTTAAAGAGTAAAAGGAATTAAGGGTTATGATGAGAGGGTCGGTAAGCGGAACTGAGGCTATGAAAAGACCTGCCATGATCTTACTAAATGGCGGGGCAAGCTTGAAGGGCCAGATGGCCTATTCCTTCTCCTGTTTCTTGTTTTTTGTGTTCTTGTGTTGTCTCTAATAAGATATTTTTAAAGAGGAAAATCATGTTTAAATAACTTGCTTCAGTTTTGTTTCTGAAAAGGTAACAGAGAGAGTCAATATAGATATGATGCCGTGCCATGCAAGAGACATGAGAAAGTAACAAAAATGGATTAAAGGAGATAGATCAACGTGGGTACAAAATTGGCTGAGTGATAGGAACAGAGGGTAATAGTTAAGAGGTGTTTTTCAGGCTAGAGGAAGATTTATCATTGGGGTTCCCAAGGAGCCTTTATTGGAACTTGTGCTTCCCTTGATTTTTTGAAATCAGCAAATTGAGATCTTTTCAAAAGAGACAATTTCAAAACACAGATGATACAAAATTCAGCAGGACAATGTAGACATTCAAAATGGGCATCGGTACATTGGAAAAATGGACAAATAGGCAGAAGATGAAGTTCAATACGGAGAAATGACAGGTGACTGATTTTGGTTAAAGAACATGGAGAGGCAGTAGGAAATAAAGGGTGCAATTCTAATAGGTGTAGAGGAACAAGGACTTGGATAGACATGATATGCAATTAAAAGGTAGCAGGAGAGTTGGAGAGTGTAGTTAGTAATGCATGTAGTAACATAGCATTTAATGCAGTAGGATAGAGTTCAGCAGCAGGAAGTTTAAGCTGAAATTATAAGACACTAGTTAGACTTCAGATCGAATATTGTACATAGTTCTGAGTGTCACACTTTATGAAGGATGTGAATACATCAGAGGGAAAGGAAGAGGGGACAAGAGAAGAGAATATAAGAAACACAGACTGGAAGACTGCTTTGTGGAACAGCTTTGTTCCATCCATGGGAGTGGCCCTAATCTCACAGATGATTACCATTTCAATAAGTCACCTTGCTTTCATTTTCATATTTCAATTCTGGGGCTACAAAGCCCAATGTAATCAAGGAATAACACCTCTTTTTCTGCTTAGGAAGACAGCTTCAAAGTCTCAATTCGGAATTCCATAACTTCAGAAATTGATCACATTATGTGTACTCGCTATTCTTCTTATATTTTTTCTCCCACCTCCATTTCCACCCCGCAGTCCTGTTGTATTTATGTCTTACTACTTTTGCAGTTACAAGAGGGGACCAATTCTCTCCCTTTTACACCTTAACTACATTTTACTTGTTTTTGCTTCCTCCACTATTAACAAGCCCTTTGTATTTTGCACTGGATCCCTTCATTATCTGCCCTCTTGCTCATCCTCTGCATTTGTGATAAGTGTAATAAAGAATCAATTTTCCCCACATATTTCAGTTCTGAAGAAGCACCTGTTTCTCTGTCCACAGATGCTGCAGGACCTGTTGAGTTTGTCCAGCTTTCTGAGCTCGTTTCAGATTTCCAGCATCTGCAGTATTTTATTTTGTTCGATAGCAAGGAGCTTTTTTACCTTATAACCAGATCAAAAGCGAGAGGGTACAGATTTTAAATTAGTCAGTGTGATGTAAGAATGACCCTTTTTCATACAGTCCTGGAACGCCACTGTCTGGAAGTATGGTGGAAGCCGGTTCAATCAACGCATTCAAGAGGGAATATAAGTAGATAATGTGCAGGGTTATAGGGAAAGGGTGAGAACATGGCAGTAAGTTATAATACTTTAAAGTGCTAAAACCCCCATTTCTAACCACACAGCTTTACAAATCAGAAACTAGGGAAATAACAATGTGGTTGACTCTTCACTGTCATCTGAAATGACCCAGCAGGATATTCAGTTATATTCTATGAGACTGCTTAGCATCAACATCCTAAGATTAATTTGGCATCAACAATAAATGATGGCCTTGGAAGTGACATTCACATTGCGTGAATAAATAAAGAAGTTCAAGCTCCGAACAGCCTTACAACAGAAAGGTTGGGGTACACACACACAGACACACACAGACACACACACACTTACCAGAACAAAGTGGAATCTAAATAACAGGAATTGCAATGTCCTTGAATACCCTTTTTCTTTCCAACCATTACAGCCAGGCCTTCTTTTTCCATCTTGGGAGGCGTATTTTCTTTAACGACTTCACTTCGATATCCTCCAAATGCTGAAACAAAAACAAACTGTTAGCAATACTTTTCTGCCATATTCATTGACTGATAAATACAAAACATAGGCCTGCAGGTGTTGAAAAAACACATCTCTGCGCATGTTTACTTATCACAGCCCAAATTCTGGAGTTGTAGTAATGCAGACACTGTCACTGCATAATGTCATTACTAAATCTACAAAACTAACGGCAACTTGTGCCATCTGCAAATTTATAATCAAAACACAGAAATCCACAATATACTACTGGCAATTATCCAGTCCCTCTCAAAATGTTTTCTCCTGTCAGAATGAAAATCTTCAGAAGTCACTGAAATGGCACAGAGTTTAATTTTTTAATACTCTATTTTTATACATTTTCTTGAGGTGAGAGTAGATGATGTCAAGTTTCTTGACTGAAGCACTGCTTCGAATGTCTTTTCAAAAATATAAATAGTGCAGTAGGTCAGAATTACTACTAAACCACCTCACTGACTCAAACAAGTTTTTTAATTTGTAACATGGCAAAACTTCTACAAACACCCTAGACTTTTGCAATTTATTTGAACGTTTGTGACATTTCAGCTTCCACCTGTAATCTTACATGCACGCCCCAATTTGTGTTTCACTTCCAGTAAAATTATTATCAGGTGAAGGATAAAACTTGTCTGTTCCTTCCTGGTGAGCTGTTATATGGAAATTATATGCTTAACCTGCTTGATGATGTCATTGCTCCTTGCACTGGAATACATTAATTGTAGAGATGTGAAAATCTACACCATGAAATATTGCTAGGTTTATATCAGCAAGTTCCTACAATGTCAACAGAAAGTGTCATACTTTACTGCTAACAGAAAAATTCAGAATGTAACATGGTAGCAAATCATACCATAAAGATTATGTTAACTCATCACAACGAATAATATGCATTCAAAAATTCAAGGTATGCGTACAATTTGGCACAAACATGCACTCTCTGATGAAGGGTCTAGGCCCGAAACGTCAGCTTTTGTGCTCCTGAGATGCTGCTTGGCCTGCTGTGTTCATCCAGCCTCACATTTTATTATCTTAAAAGTAAGTGGTATTTGCTCTCATTAGGATTAAAACTCACATTAATAGGATCATTTTAGTGAAAATATTTCTTTAAAAATATGTGCTTAAATTTAAAAAAAAACTTTGCATGGCCTATCAAAGCTCAAAAACAATAATTCTTTTGAATTAAAATACCTGGCAACATAGAAGCATTTTCACAAAATTACATAATGTATAATTGAGAAAGGAAGTCCAAAACAGGCAAAATCAAATTCAATTTAAAAGGCCTGCAGACTGGAAAGAAGGAAAATAGTGAGGAAGTATGAGTCTTGCCATTTTGAGACCCTGAAGAGTTGGAATCAGATACAGGACACTGAATTTGTTGCAGTCAGCTGGGCTATAACATACATGGAAGGGCATCACCATATTTAGGTGTCTTTAAATTAAGTTACAACAAAATCCACACAGACTAAGCTTTTTATTTGTTTCAAACCAAATATACACAACTCCTGCTCTAGGACATACTTAGCCAAGTTCAGACAGTTTAGTTGGTCAGCAAAACTCAAAGATTATGAATCCTCCAAGTATGTTCAGATACATGGTTGGAAGTTTAACAGTTTGCCAACATAGTACATTTCTTATTTGTCTAGCCAGTAATAATTTACCCTTCAGATAGTCACTTTCAGGGTTATCTGAACTCGGTTGCAAGAATTCCAGTGCCCAGTAACAAAATCTAAATCACCTCCAGTTTCATTGGTCAACTAAATTGGCTCAACAACTAATACTGTCCTGAAATTCTGGTTTTCTTGGCAGAAGTATCAGAATGGAAGTCATTCTATACTTCCACTATCAGAAAAACATCCCAAAGCTATGCTTACCCAATAATACGAAAACTCCATTCAAGAGAAAATACGTATTAGTTGGTAAACTAATCAGTTTATGCCTCTTTCTCAAGATATACTGCAAATATCATGAGGTCTCGAGTGGCACAGGGAGCATCTACAACTCCATTGTCGAGGAAGACCATTGTCGAGGAAGATCTGCCTACTGAGTCAGTATGGGTGGAAATTAGGAACAGCAAGGGAGTAGTCACCTCGTTAGGGGTTTACTACAGGCCCCCCAATAGCAGCAGGGAGATTGTAGAAAGCATAGGTCGACAGATTTTGGAAAAGTGTGGACGCAGTAGGGTTGTTGTAATGGGTGACTTTAACTTTCCTAATATTGACTGGAACCTCCTTCGAGCAGAAGATTTGAATGGAGCTGTTTTTGTAAGGTGTGTTCAGGAGGGTTTCCTAGCGCAGTACGTTGACAGGCCGACGAGGGGAGAGGCCATTCTAGACTTGGTGCTCGGAAACGAGCCGGGGCAGGTATCAGATCTTGTGGTGGGAGAGCATTTTGGTGATAGTGACCATAACACTCTCTCATTCTACATAGCTATGGAGAAGGAGAGGATTAGGCAGAATGGGAGGATATTTAATTGGGGAAGAGGAAACTATGATGCGATTAGACACGAGTTAGGAAGCATGGACTGGGAGCAGTTGTTCCATGGTAAGGGAACTATAGACATGTGGAGATGGTTTAAGGAACAGTTGTTGGGAGTGATGAGTAAATATGTCCCTCTGAGACAGGCAAGAAGGGGTAAGATAAAGGAACCTTGGATGACGAGAGCGGTGGAGCTTCTAGTGAAAAGGAAGAAGGTAGCTTACATAAGGTGGAGGAAGCTAGGGTCAAGTTCAGCTAGAGAGGATTACATGCAGGCAAGGAAGGAGCTCAAAAATGGTCTGAGGAGAGCCAGGAGGGGGCACGAGAAAGGCTTGGCAGAAGGAATCCGGGAAAACACAAAGGCATTTTACACTTACGTGAGGAATAAGAGAATGGTCAAAGAAAGAGTAGGGCCGATCAGGGATAGCATAGGGAACTTGTGTGTGGAGCCTGAGGAGGTAGGGGAAGCCCTAAATGAGTTTTTTGCTTCTGTCTTTACGAAAGAATCGAACTGTGTAGTGAATGAAACCTTTGAAGAGCAGGTGTGCATGCTGGAATGGATAGAGATAGAGGAAGCTGATGTACTGAAAATTTTGTCAAACATTAAGATTGACAAGTCGCCAGGCCCGGATCAGATTTGTCCTCGGCTGCTTTGGGAAGCGAGAAATGCAATTGCTTCGCCACTTGCGAAGATCTTTGCATCCTCGCTCTCCACTGGAGTCGTACCTGAGGACTGGAGAGAGGCAAATGTAATTCCTCTCTTCAAGAAAGGAAATAGGGAAATCCCCGGCAATTATAGACCGGTAAGTCTCACGTCTGTCGTCTGCAAGGTGTTAGAAAGGATTCTGAGGGATAAGATTTATGACCATCTGGAAGAGCATGGCTTGATCAAATACAGTCAACACGGCTTTGTGAGGGGTAGGTCATGCCTTACAAACCTTATCGAGTTTTTTGAGGATGTGACTAGTAAGGTTGATGAGGGTCGAGCTGTGGATGTGGTGTATATGGACTTCAGTAAGGCATTTGATAAGGTTCCCCATGGAAGGCTCATTCAGAAGGTCAGGAGGAATGGGATACAGGGGAACTTAGCTGCTTGGATACAGAATTGGCTGGCCAACAGAAGACAGCGTGTGGTAGTAGAAGGAAAATATTCTGCCTGGAAGTCAGTGGTGAGTGGGGTTCCACAGGGCTCTGTCCTTGGGCCTCTACTGTTTGTAATTTTTATTAATGACTTGGACGAGGGAATTGAAGGATGGGTCAGCAAGTTTGCAGATGACACAAAGGTCGGAGGTGTCGTTGACAGTGTAGAGGGCTGTTGTAGGCTGCAGCGGGACATTGACAGGATGCAGAGATGGGCTGAGAGGTGGCAGATGGAGTTCAACCTGGATAAATGCGAGGTGATGCATTTTGGAAGGTCGAATTTGAAAGCTGAGTACAGGATTAAGGATAGGATTCTTGGCAGCGTGGAGGAACAGAGGGATCTTGGTGTGCAGATACATAGATCCCTTAAAATGGCCACCCAAGTGGACAGGGTTGTTAAGAAAGCATATGGTGTTTTGGCTTTCATTAACAGGGGGATTGAGTTTAAGAGTCGTGAGATCTTGTTGCAGCTCTATAAAACTTTGGTTAGACCGCACTTGGAATACTGCGTCCAGTTCTGGGCGCCCTATTATAGGAAAGATGTGGATGCTTTGGAGAGGGTTCAGAGGAGGTTTACCAGGATGCTGCCTGGACTGGAGGGCTTATCTTATGAAGAGAGGTTGACTGAGCTCGGTCTCTTTTCATTGGAGAAAAGGAGGAGGAGAGGGGACCTAATTGAGGTATACAAGATAATGAGAGGCATAGATAGAGTCGATAGCCAGAGACTATTTCCCAGGGCAGAAATGGCTAGCACGAGGGGTCATAGTTTTAAGCTGGTTGGTGGAAAGTATAGAGGGGATGTCAGAGGCAGGTTCTTTACGCAGAGAGTTGTGAGAGCATGGAATGCGTTGCCAGCAGCAGTTGTGGAAGCAAGGTCATTGGGGTCATTTAAGAGACTGCTGGACATGCATATGGTCACAGAAATTTGAGGGTGCATCCATGAGGATCAATGGTCGGCACAACATTGTGGGCTGAAGGGCCTGTTCTGTGCTGTACTGTTCTGTGCTGTACTGTTCTATGTTCTATGTTCTATGTTCTAACTCACCATTACATAGGAACTACTCTCCTAACTACTACATCAGGACTGAATTGTCCTAGTCAAAGGTTTCACCCCAGCAGTAAGCAGCAGCTGGTTTACTTTTTGCAATTCAATTGTGGCACATACCAAGCATGTAAACGTAAGCACATATTCTCACAACTGATCTCTCAGCAATATTTCGCAATGGGTGTATAACGAATATCAGCCGTCAACATGGTGAAAGAACAAACGTAGTAGCTTTTAAGTGTGTTGATCTGTTATGGACATTTAAGCTATTTACACAAAGCACTAGGTACACAAATGTTTTAATTCACATCTTCCTGTGGGAGGTCTTTAAGTATAAAAGCATGACTGCAACAAAGCAACCTCCCACTGCAGCAAATCAGTGACAAATCAATGAGAGACTACTCTTTCATTCTGCACCTGACCCATCTTTTCGTCCATGATTCAGAGTCTAATCCTGAATCATACACACAGGCCAAAAGGAGGTCCTTCTGCTGCCGAAGAGTTTTGAATAATGAGGTACAATTGTCTAAAAAACTGTTATTCATAAAATGACTTTATTCGTATTTTTCTGCCATTGAACTACAAGAGAAAAGCTACATTTCCTATCAACCCTTCTCATCCCAGTCACAAAAAAAAGGTACACATGCAGCCGCGGACATCTACCAAGTTCTTCTAGTACTGATATCAATTAAAACAATGGAATTTGAAACTATTAAGCAATACACCTGAGATTCCTTCTTCAGTTCGATAACATGGTGGCTCAGTGGTTAGCACTGCTGCCAAACAGCACCAGGGATCCAGGCTTGCTTCCACCCTCAGGCAACAGTGCTAACTCCACACAGACATTCTCTTCTGCGCTGGTTTCTGCTGCATGTTCCGATTTCCTCCCACAGTCCAAAGATGTGCAGATTAGGTGGATGGCCATGCTAAATTGCCCAGTGTCCAGGAACGTGCAAATTAGGCAGATTAGCCATGGGAAATGCAGGGTTACAGGGATAGAAGTCTGGATAGGATGCTGTCCGGAGAGTAGGTGTGGGCTCGTTGGGCCAAATGGGCTGCTTCTGCACTGTGGGGATCCTAGGATTATTCTATGAATAACACTCCCTCTCATAGTGTGGACTTGAGTGCTAAAACCAAAGGCAAAGGCATAGTGGCATGTTGTGGGTCAGACGGCAAAGGTGAATATGAGGTCCCCCTGAAAGAAGACAACAGGATGTTCCCACATGAAGCCACTGTCACACCCCTAGGGTAGCAGCTTGAACAATCCTTCCAAACTGGTGGATGAGAGAATGCGAAATTGCTGTGACAACCAAGAAGTCTCTCTGCACACAATTATGATGGTAGCAGTCAAAGCTTGCATTAGAATTCCAAGCTTTCATTGCAGCAGAACAATTCCATGGCTTCTCCTCATGCTGCAATGAAAACTGTAGCACTGTTGGATCCAGAAATGTACAAGTTAATTCAGAACCGCTTCCATTCTGGAAAGGATGGCTCCAAGCTCTTCTCAACGTGTTGTACTGAATACTCGTGGGGCTTTTCCACAATGCATGACAGTAACAGCAAGATTTCAGGCAGGTATCCCCAAGCATTTTGCTATGAATACCCACCAGCAGTCATCTGTGATCCATCCTGACGCCGTCTTCATTGGAGGTCTCTCTTGCAGGAATGATACTGGAGTACTTCCTTCTATAGCAAGCTAGCACCACCATTACCCTTGTCCTTTGCTTAGGCTACAACCCATTTGTGTTCTCTGTTCCATTATGTGCTTCTTGTCTATCTGCCGAAAATTTCTTTTCAAATTATGGCTCCCAGTCCCTACTCAAGTCAAAACACACTTTTACTTTAAGCACTACAGGTGAATTTTAAGTGGTACTAGCAAGTCACAACTAGGTCCTGTACCAATTTGTCAAGCTAATGGAAAGCATAACGAACATGCAAATTAGGAACAGAGAAAATATTTGGGGTTCTGAAGCCTGCTCTGCCACTCAGGTTCCATAGTCACTCTCATCTAGAAGGAGATGGGCAGCAGATAGATGGGACCACAACGATCAGTCAGATCCCCTCCAAGCCACTCACCATCCTGAATTGGAAACATATGGTCATTCCTTCACTGTGGCTGGATCAAGATCCTTGAACTCCGACCCTAAGGGCATTGTGGGTCAACCCACAGCACATGGACTGAAGTGGTTCAAGATGCAGCCTACCACCACCTTCTAAAGGGTAACCAGGGACGGGCAATAAAGTCCCACCTATCTAGGAGTCGTGTAATAATACATCTGAAGAGGTTATTTCATAATATCTACAATTAACTCAAATTTTTATACTGAAACAGAGACACACAAGCCAATCGCAATAAGTCGCACTGTCAGGGAAAATAAGTTTCTTTTCTGGAGGTACCATCTCATCCTGAGCTGCATTTCCAAAGGATTAGCAATTCTTAGGTAAATATTGAGGGAAATGTTTTGTTGTTTGGGCAAATGCTTGCCGATGGCGTATGATATTTGCTCTAAAACGCTGTAGGGGGAAATCCCCATATTATTCAAGTTTTATTGACCTCCATCTAAGTTTTAAATTTCTGATTCAACTGAACTTGATCAATTGAACAAAAACAGTACTGAAAACATTTAAACGCATCTTTCTCTTTTAATTCATTGCAATACTTCGACCAAGCTTAGAAAACATTCCTGTTCAGCATCAATCTCTAATTCCAGCCAATAGCTGTAAATGAATTTAAAAAATCAGCTATTTTATTTCTCCACAATTAACACTTCTCCTCTAATTGCTTGTTTCTTTTCATTTTGCTCAATGGGGTGTTTCTCTGTGACACATTTAATCAATCTCCCACTAAATTACAACAAATGAAGGAGAAAAGAAGAGGTTTATTTTTAGTATCAAGGAAGAGTCATTGGGCTCGAAACATTAACTCTTTCTTTTTCCAAAGGTGATGCTGGACTTAGTCTTCTCCAGCATTTTGTGTTTATATTTTAAAATCTCCAGCATCCACATTATTTTGCTTTTATGTATTTTCTACATACCACAACTAAAAATTGCACCTGTTTAACAACTGATCCACATGGTAGGCAACACTGTCAAAAATATAAGTAACCCAGAAAGTTGATCTGAAACTTCAACTTCAAGAAGAAAGGACTAGACATTAAATAAGGCAGTCCTTTTTAAAACAAAATTGCTAATATGCCATATATTGCACTTCAACAGCAAAAAAGCAGTGTGCAAAGGGAGAACTGTATTAAAAATTTACCGATTGAATTGCATCTTTCAATTTGATTGGAGTGATGAGGCAACGACAGGAATCTCGAATCAGGTCGGCAGCTTTTAAGTTTTACAAATAAAGCCTTCTTTGATGCACACATAAAGTAACGTATTCCCTTGAACGTACCATCTGTACAGCCTACGCTTTCTTCTTCCTAAATAAAAGCAAAAATCTTAAGCCTTCATTATGAAACTAAAAAGCAAGCAACAAGTTCTATATTCTTAAATTCATAAGAGACCATAAATATTAATTGTTAAATAGATTCAAATATCCAGCTCATCTCTTATTGATTAGGTTTATGAAGTTAAGGAACTTTAACAAACATAGGTCAATAAGGCTCTCACCTCTTAGTCAAAAGGATGATGTGTTTAGTCGTAGCGAATGATCTAGAGCACAAAATCTGATTGATTTTCAATTCAGCATCGTTGCCAAAAGATGACACCTCTGATAGTGCAGTACTGTGCTAGGGAGTCAATCAGCAAATCTCAGAATTGTCTTAAAGATCCCACAGCACTCTTGGCCTGGTGAATAATTATCCCCCAACGAACAAGTAAAAGCAGATTATCTAGTTATTATTTGTGGGATTTTACCGTGTACAAGTAGACTAACATCATTCTCTTGTCTGCTAAAGAGCCAATAGTTCACATTTATTTGTTTAATGTTGTTCTTCATTCAGTTCTCTGCCCAAAGTCAGGTCTGATCCATAACACTGACTTATAATACTAGGTCCAGTGCCCAGCTCAGCCAGAACAGGTTCACAGAACAGTTGCAAAACTCCTTGCTGTGGACACCAAACAGATCCACACTAGCTATTCTGCCGAGGAGTCAGAATTGCTGTGGTAACAAGCACTTTTACATACATTTTGTAGTCCAGAGCTATGAAGCGATGGTAAAGGCTCCAATTTTCTTTTCATCACGTGGCTGACAGGGAATCTCTCCTGCATTTATCACATGAGCCAGCACCAGGTTGGTAGGATTTACAAGTTTACATTCAGTTAGTTTGGCCACATTATCAAAACACATCCCTCTGTCACTAAGTCCAGCATTGAAACTTGAACCTAGACCTTCACGTTCAGCTAATGGGACGGTACATACTGGGATGCAACAGCTCCTAAAGACAACTTCTTTATCTGGAGCTTGTCTTATTGCAAGGGTGATATCAGGTACATGCTCCAATATCACAAATCATAAGTTTGCAAAAATAGGGCAAGTAATACAGAAACAGAAATCTTCACACAGGTTGATTTTGTGAATGCATCAATGTTCTGAAAAACCCACTTAAATCAAAAATAACAAATCTACTCTGAATGGTACAAAAGCTTCCCACATCATAGAAATGACAAGAACCAAAACCAAAAGCGATTAAAAACAAATTAATAATATTGCGCAGAAATGTCAGTTTAAGAAATGCAGAAATGGGACAAAGACAAATAAATGTTCAAAATTCCAAACATGTAAAGTGATTTGAGCTGGTGAAAGAGAGGGCACAAGAAATCGAAAGAGTGCAAGAGAGCACAAGCCAGCAGCTCTGTCCAAATGGGCCTGTGTTCTTAAAGGCAGTTACAATTTTTTTGCCACTTTTCAGTTGACATGTTTTCAGAGGCTGGGAAACTCAACAGAGCACTGTTGAACCTGCAATGCGACTTTCAAAAGGCTGCCAGTCTCATTAAATTGGCTAGCACGAGGGGTCATAGTTTTAAGCTGGTTGGTGGAAAGTATAGAGGGGATGTCAGAGGCAGGTTCTTTACGCAGAGAGTTGTGAGAGCATGGAATGCGTTGCCAGCAGCAGTTGTGGAAGCAAGGTCATTGGGGTCATTTAAGAGACTGCTGGACATGTATATGGTCACAGAAATTTGAGGGTGCATACATGAGGATCAATGGTCGGCACAACATTGTGGGCTGAAGGGCCTGTTCTGTGCTGTACTGTTCTATGTTCTATGTTCTAAATTAATAAGCTGGGTCCTAAATGCAAGTTGGTTGTTTAGCCCCTGCACTACTTGTAAGACTTGGAAGGGGAGAGGTTAGAGACTGGATTTCGGAAATTCAAAAGAAACCTTAACATATGACTTATTCCCAACCCATTTAATTTTGTATGTCTGAATTCACACCCAGGTTTCTCCTGGCTAAATATGCCATATTTCTATTGAAAGGCAAACCATGTGAAGCTTAGAAAGTGATACTTAAGAAAAAAAACTTTCCATTTAGCTTTATTTCCATTATACTTACAAGTTCAAGTCCAGCTATTTGTTCATTAACCCCAAGAGGTTGCCCAATCCACCGAATTACTCCATAGAGAGGAGGATTTTCCTTTACTTGCACCAATGATCCTATTTCCAAATTGGGCTGCTCTATCGTTGATAATCCTCCTGGTTCAGCATCTTGATTTGCACTGGTATTCACATCCATCATTACTGACTGGACAGACAAGGAAAGAGTATGACCTATGCTTCCATTTACACTGGGTTTCTTGGTAAGGCTGAAGGGCAATGAATGGAATTTGTTTTCATTTGAAAGGGAAGCTTGAAGAGAAGGCGTTGTGGGTGGTGACTGACTCAACTTGGAATGTGTGTCTACTAGTGATTTTGCTGTATCTTCACTTCCTGTAAATAAATAACATCCAGATAATATAAATATGTGCAGTCAAGAGTACAAATGCAAAAAGCAGCAGCAATATTGTAAGACTTTGATTCACTTTTTAATGTGAATCAAAAGAGGTCATCAGTTTATATAATTAAAGAGCTGTTACAACAAGGCGGCTGCATTTAGTCCATCATGTTCATGTCAGCTCCTTGAAGGAATTAATCTTGTCCCATTCTCACATCTTTTCCCTGTAGTTCTGCACATAAGACTCTGCAGATAATTATTCAATTCCTTTTTGAAAGCCACAACTGAATCTGCCTGCACCACACACGCAAGTAGGACATTCCAGGAGTAAGTGCAGCAACTAACCAAGGCTTCTTTGGCATCATCTTTCAAACTTGCAACTTCCACCACCCAGTTGGACAAGGACAGCGGATGCGTGAGACCATGACCATATACAAGCTCCTCTCCAAGCCATGCACACTATCCTGATTTAGATCTGTACCACTATTCCTGCGCGGTCGCTGGAACTTCCTTCTGACCAGCATCAAGGGCGTTCCTACACCCCAAGGATTGCAGCAGTTCAAGGCGGCAGCTCACCACCACTTTCTCCAGGGCAATTAGAGATGGGCAATAAATACTGGTCTAGCCAGTGATATCCACATCCCATGAACAAATAAAAAACATTCACAAAGCAAAAATGTTGTTTCTCATTTCAACAGAATTGAATAAATACCTCAAATTACCCTTACATTTCCTTTCATTCACAATGAATGAGTGCTCTGAGCTAAGTTCAGGTTTATATATAACAGGTTGCAGTTAACAATATCTTCAAATAGCACAGAAGCAAGTTCCTCAGGGTAGTGTCCTAGGCTCAACCATCTTCATCAATGACCTTCCCTCCATCATAAAAGGTAAGAGGTGGGGATGTTCGCCGATGATTGCGCAATATTTAGCGCCATTCGTGACTCCTCAGATACTGAAGCAGCCCATGTTCACATGCAAAAGATCTGGACAATATGCAGGCTTGGGCTGACAAGTGGCAAGTGACATTCACACCATACAAATGCCAGGCTATGACCATCATCAATGAAAGACAATCTAACCACCACCCCTTGACATTCAATGGTGTTACCATCACTGAATCCCCCACAATCAACATCCTGGGGATTACCATTGACCAGAAACTCATCTGGACTCACCACTTTAACAGAGTGGCTACAAGAGCAGGCCAGGTGGGAGGAATACTGTGGAAAATAACTCATCTCCTGACTCCTCAAAGCCTGTCCACCATCTACAAGGCACAAGTCAGGATTGTCATGAAATACTCCCCACTTGCCTGAATGAGTGCAACCCCAACACAAGAAGCTTGACGCCATCCAGGGCAAAGTCTGCTTGATTGGCACCACATCCACAAACATTAACTCCCTCCACCACTGACACGTAGTAGCAGCAGCATGCACCATCTACAAGATGCACTGCAGAAATTCACGGAAGATCCTCAGACAGCACCTTCCAAACCCATTCAATCTAGAAGGACAAGGGCAGCAAATACATGGGAACACCACCACATCCAAGTTCCCCTCCAAGTTACTCACCATCCTGACTTGGAAATATATCACAATTCCTTCACGGTCACTGGGTCAAAATCCTGGAATTCTCTCCCTAATGGCATTCTGGGTGATTCCTCTTTTAAAAACAAGACACTTACTTGTTCTTGATTAATCCCTGCCTCAAGTTTATGCGATAGTTTGCCCACCACTGAAGTTAGACTGACTGGCCTGTAGAATCCTCGTTCATCCCTTTCTCTCTTCTTGAATAATGGTACTATATTGGCTATCCTCTAGTCCTCTGGCACCACTACCATGGCCAGGGAGGAATTGAAAATCATTGCCAGCACCCATGCTATTTCCTCCCTTGCCTCATTCAACACTCGGCTACAATTCGTCCACCTCTGGACCTTTAATTACATTTAAGCCTGCCAGATCACTCTGACTATGTTAAATTTCTTTAACTATATCACAAATATTTCTCCTTGAATTCTATACTACTTTGTCCTTCTCAGCACTGAAGACCAACACAAAGTAATCATTTAGAACCCTACCTATACAGCCCAGAACCACACACACATTACTACAGTGGTCCTTAGTGGGCCCTAGTCTTTTGCTAGTTATCATTTTACCCTTAATATACTTTAAAATAACTTAGGATTTTCAGTTTGGCTTACCTGCCATTCTCCTTTGATATCTGTTTTTTGCTCTACTAATTTCCTTTTTAAGTTTCCCCTCAGACATACCACACTCCTCTCGTGCTTCTATTTTCAGGCCCCAGTATCTATCGTAAGCCTTTCCTCTTTTCAGCCAATCCCGTACATCCCTTGGTATCTGGTGTTCACTGGATTATTGGTTTCATTCTTTACCTATATCAGAACATGTTGGCCCTGAACTCTTTATATTTCCTTCTTACATCCCATTACTAATACAGATTTATGTAAAAGTATCTGCTCCCAGTCTACCCTGTCCAAATCATATCTGATCTTACTCAAATTAGCCTTCCCCAGTTTAGAACTTTGATTTCAGGTGCATCCTGTCCTTTTCCAAAGCAACCTCAAATCTAATGTAGTTACGATCACTGATTGTAAAATGCTCGACTTATACTGCAACCACTTGACTGGCTTCATTACCTAAGATTAAGTCCAAGAATGCTCAGTCTCTTCTAGAATACCATTTTAACCCAGTATGTTGATGAATTTTAAGAATTCTGCTCCGCCTAAAACTTTCCGTTAACGTTGGGAAGTTGAAATCTACCACTATCACTCCCCTATTACTTTTACATTCTCTGAAACGTACATACGTATTTTCTCTTCTACTTCTCTGACTGTTAGGGGACCTATTTCAGACATCCAGCAATGTGATTGCTCCTTTATGGTTTTTTAAGTTTTAACCATATGACTTCATCTGAGAAGGCTACAATGTCATCTCTCCTTACTGCTGTAACAGATTTCTTGATCAATACCACAACAACCCCTCTTCTTTTACCTTCCCTATTTGTTTCATATTATAAAATCCAGTGATCTTTAAACTCAGAAGTATATGCTCAATTGCAGAGAATCTGACATAAATGAATAAGCCTTGCTATTATAAAATGCCAGTACATCACAATGCTAAATCATTTCAGCTCCAATGCAATCTACATTAGCAGCATTCTTTCTTTTAACATTTGAAACAAATCTTGTGTAAAGCTGAAATCAATTTTTAAAATGTAAATAAAAGCAGAATACTACAGATACTGGCAACCCTAAATTGAAAACAAAAGTGCGAAAAAAAAACAGCAGCTCTGGCCACATCCATTCAAAAGAAGAGTCATACTGGAATCAAAACAGTAGCTGTTTTTCTCTCCATAAATGATGCCTGAGTTTCTCCAGCACTTTTTAAATAAAAACAATGTCAAACTCTGATGTAAAGATGGACAAGAGTATATCAACTCGATGAATTACTGCTGTAACAAAGCTGACTTTTATGGAAGTAAAACCAACGATATGCGAAATTATAATCAAAGTTACAAATATAACATTAACAATTAGCAAACGGCATTATTTCAGAAAGCAGATGATGCCTACTGATTTCCAAGTTTATTACCTTCATCAATATACCATGTACTTTTTGATTTTTGTGGATCAATGGATGCACCATTTAAGGTGCAACGTAATTCAGACCGGTTCCTATTATGGCCTGGAGATTTTCCCGATTGTGAAACTAGTCCTGTTGACCAAAAAAAAATTCAAAAGTTCAAAAGGACAATTCAGTCAAAGTATGACATGGAACATCAAGTCAATTTGTCATTAATTTCAGTTTTAAGACGTGATTTTGGAAGCAATCAGGTAGCATAACTGATAAAAGCAAATTGAACAGGCAAATAATAAACATGATGAATCAAATTGCTGTTTCATAAAAAAGAAAAGACAATTTTTAAAAATAGTATTTTTAGATTTACAAAAAAGTGCTAATTTTATTCACTGATAGGAGGTTAGCATCACTAATTTTGGCTACCGTTTATTGCACATCTCCAGTTAGGTCACATTACCTTCAGAAGGTAGCAGTCAGCAACCTTCTTCAAGTGGTGCAGTCCATTTTGAGTAGGTGGATTTATCATGCTGTTTTGAGAGGGAGTTTCAGTATTTTAACCCACTGACACTGAAGGAATGGTGATATATCTCCAAGCCAGGATGACGACTGGCTTAGAGGAGAACTTTCAGGTTGTAGTAAAAACCAAAAAGAACTGAGGAAGGGTCACTGGGCCCGAAACGTCAACTCTGATCTTTTCTTCACAGATGTTGCCAGGCCTGCTGAACTTTTCCGGCAACTTTTATTTTTGTCTCAGGTTGTAGTGTTCTCCTATATCAATTGCCGTTGTCCTTCGAGGTTGTATGCGTCATGGGTTTGGAAGAGGCTGTCCAAGGAGTCTTGGTAAAGTTTTTGCAGTGTATCTTGTAGACAGCACACACAGTGGCTATAGTGTGTCGGGGTGGATGTGATGAAAAACAGGTGGGTTGCATTATCCTGACTGGCGTCAATCTTTAACTATATTTTGGAGCTGCACTCATCTAAGCAAGTGAGGAGCACTCCATCATGCACCTAATGTGGGCCTCATAGATGGTGAACAGGCTTCACAGAGTCAGGAAGTGAGTCACTTGCTGCAGGTAGCCTCCCACTTGCTCACAGCCACAATATTTGTAGGGCTAGTCCAGTTCAGTTTCAGGTCAGTTTAACCCCCAGGGTGTTTGAATATCATCACAGAAGTCTATTTCCATGAATGTCAAGGAGCAATGGTTAGATTCTCTTGTTAGAGACAGTAACTGTCTTGCACTTGTGTGGAATATGTTGATATCAAGACAAAAGCTTATATAGTTACAATCAAATACTGATAAATGACTGTATCAGAAAACAAATATTACCCATTTTGGGGTGCTGATTCAGTATGACTTTCTATAATCCAGAAGCCAAAATATTTCTAGATTTTTTTGAAATGACACAAACTCAGATGCTTCTTTAAACAAAGTCATGCATACAACATATGAAATTTAACAGGATCTTTAAAAACAAAATTCTTGGCATGCCTGTCAGTTTCATACAAATTTTATACAGAATCACAAAATTATTATGACAAAAAATGCCATGCATGCAATAAGTTCATCCATAAAGACCACAAGGGTACGCATTGCAGCATCTGTTTCATGAATCAAATTCTCAAGATAATATGGTAATAAGATTCCAAGATGAATTTTGATTGGACTTCAATCTAATTGAGATTAGATTGTCAAGACAGCACAGACCAACGGCTCATTTGATCCACTGGTTGTACAGAGCTACGTATATCAGAACTGGAATACAGCAACTAGAGCCCATGGCTGTGGCCTAAAGAAAAGAGACAAAAAAAAACTAAAATGCTTGCTCCTGAAGCAAGTCTCTTTTGTATTTGGTTGGGACCATTTCAGATACACAAGGTTCTATTCCAGAAGTTAGTCATATTGTATCAGCGTTTTCAGTACCCTACACAGAAGTGATGTTTTAAATAAATGACTTAGAGTACATCAATGTTGGTTTCACATGAGGCTGTTGGATGTATGAAGTGTCATCATATAACAAAAAAAAGCCTTACCTTTGCTCTTTGATCTGCCGCTCACATTTGAAGAGATTTTCTCATTAATACCTTTTGATGCAAAGTTTTGTTTCAGCGGCCGTGTTTCTGAGGTGTCTGCAATATTTGCACAGGATCCAATTAACATAATAAGCATCTTCAACACAGGTTTGTTTTTTTAATCAACAATATCAGCTCTCATATCTGCACTGCTGCCCACCCCAGAACACGATATTGCTGTCAGCAATATTCCCAAGTGATGACAAAATCTAAGCTTGCTCTCCTCACAGGGTAGCACACTCAGATACAGCTTCTGCTAGGTCATTAAGAAACATTGGTCATTGCAACACATTCCAGTAAGCTCAAAATTTTGCCTGAAATTTCGAGCTACATTAAAAAAAAAACCAGGAGGAGAAAAGGGTCATATATTAGATATTTGCATCCCATTGGTAACAGGGGTATTTGAGTGACCTCCCACCAGACGGCAGGTAGGATTGACTGCACTCTTGCAACTCCCAGGTCCAAATGGCCCAGCTGGTAATAGTTAGTCAGGTTTATGCACTTAGACTTTGAGTGATGGCCAAAAATGTACCCAGTGAATTCTGCAGCAGCGAAGATGGAGAAAGCATGACCTCAGAAGACCACAGCTATCTGACGCAAGACAGGAAAGACTTTGTGTTCGCTTCAAACACACAAAAAACAATAGGAAACCACCACGAGCTTTGCTTTTTCAAATCCAACCGTAGTTGGGACTGGAACCATTCTTGTTAACACCTGCTCATTTGGAGTGTCGATGAGTTGCAGGAGGCCCCAGGCAATCATGCTATCACAATGATAGAATTCCAGAATGAGGTCAACCATTGCTGTTTTGTTTGGAAGACCTTGCATGACACTTAGATGACAACAAACTTAGTTATTTTCTATCTGGTTGCCAATCGAAACTAAATGTTACAATGCCTTCAAACATGTTTCGAACTGAAGAAAATCATTGCAAATCATGTCTATAATAGAACCACAAAATTTATCTTTGCACCATGATTCAAGTGAAATTTCCTACTGAAACACAAAACTTCTTTAATTAGGTGGGACTCACCTGCAGGTATTTTGTAAAATAATTCATTTTGTGTAATGTAATTTTGAGGAGCTGTCAATACCAAGAAACAGAACTCTCTCATGCATACAATTACAACAATCCCAAAACAGTAAAGCTGGTCCTCTCTTCATAACTTCCAATAAAGCACCACAATCATTTTCTACTATACAACGTAACTTGCCCCCAAACCCAAACCAGACACGATACTAGCAACAAGCTGATGACAAAACAGGATTGTTGACAATTACATGACCAATAATGGTTCGATTTTGACATTCCTCCCACTCAGCACTCCTCCCACCTACTCTGTCTTGTGCTATTTTTAAACTTTGTATACTGATCTTGGGAATGAAGGGAAATTGCAGTAAATTGACAAATCAGTGATTTGGTTTATTTAATAGTTGTCACCTGATTGAAACTTAATAATTTAAATCAAATGATTTTGAGAAACGCATTTATTTCTGACTGGATGCTTTCTAATAAACTTTGGAATGAAATGGTTTTTAATACTTATAAAGTTAATGAGTTTTCCTTAATTTAAGAGGTGGTAGTTACTTGCGACAATGAAGAAATTCTGGCGAATGTACATACCTAGTGGATTCAGGATATTCGATATTACCAATAAATTTGCCATGTGGAGTTCTGTAGATAATACAATTCACTCGCGATATCGAAAGTCTGTTTTCCATAGTAATAGTTCAATGAACACAAGAGGCAAAGCATATGTTTACGTCATGCCACACAGTCATATATTAGACCCCAGGTGTGAAGTACTTGCTGACATCACTGCTGAATGGCCTAGTTTAGAATGCTTCCTTGTTCTGAACTCTGACCAGAAGAAATGGTTTTTACTTGTCCATTTTCTTTAACAGTCCTAAACAACTTACTGATATCACACCTTAATCTTAATTTCCCAGTGAAATAATTACTTACAAGATGAAGATTAACATGCTAATTAGATTTTAATTTCTTTTTAAGATTTAATTTAAGACAACTGTTTTATTCCATCTTTCTCTTTGGGAAATAGTTTAGCAAAAACATTACAGTACATACATGTTGGTGCCACTGCCTTGCAATATTGGTACCTTCTGTTGAACAGATTGGCTTTCAATCATACTTACAGGGTTAAAAGGCTCTGTGACATCACAAAGAATAAAACAACACACACCAATAGAGCAGCAACAGTAATCTTAAACAATGAAATCTGTAAGCTACTGTAACTCACCGTGAGAGCCAAATGAATGCAAAGGGACACTGTGCAGAGTTTAGAAGTCTCATGCACTGCCTTCCCCACCAGAAGCAAGTTCTGAGAAGGGATGGCAAGAGCAAAAACAGTGCTGCTTTCTCTTCCCCAATCAGACTCGGCAAGAAAGGAAGAAAGTGAACTATCTGCCTAAAGGTCAACGAGGTCCACAGTTACTTAAGGGTCTTGCTGCTGGTATACTACCAACAGCAAGCAGAGAACCCATCATACAGGGAGACAGTCCAGGAAAGCCTGCAGCCTCGTGGGGAAAGTCCACTGTTGAAATATTCTGTGCCAAAATTGGAAATGCTGGCATTGGACATGACAAGGCCAATGAAAGCCATTCTCCTGCCCTTGCTTTTAACTCCCTGCCACCCTATCATAATGGCAGCAGATCTCAGAAGCAATATGAGGTTCCCACCAGTTTCCAAGCAGTGTAAAGGCTCTACATTGTGATATACATAAGAAATATCATTTATGTTTGAGTTTGGATTTTTGAATTTGAATAAGCACCTTGGGTGGTGCGTGGGTCTAAAGAAGTTGAATAATTAAGTCATAAATATTTTTGTAGCCACAGTGATATCTCCTAAAAATACATCCGAGGGAGAGTGTTGGAGGCTAATAGGAATTTGTTTACATCAGAAGAGTTTACAAGTAAATAAATTACAGTTTAATATATTAAGCTTTCAGATAAAAGATTTGGGAATCTTTTGGGGGGTTGCTTACAGGAAACACTCAGCTTGACAAAAAAAAAGTCCTTTTAGTTTCAGCCTGGGCAGTTCTGCAGGGTTCTGAGCTGTAGGTGTAATTGGACATATAAGATGGTTGCTTGTGAGGGGGGGGGGGGGGAAGAAGAGAGAGAGAAAATGGTTTAGAATTGTTCAAAATAAACTAATCTTACGCTGAGGTAGTGTAGAAGTTCCAGACCAGAAATGCTCAGTTAAAATCATGAATGTGTTGTTGTTTGAAGTTGGTACAGTTCATGCTCATTTATACGACAAATCAAGGATGAGTCATCAGATTATCATGGCTTGGAGCTGAAGCCACAATTACTTCAAACCCTTTGTGGGATACAAAAAGGGATTTCTCTCAGGTGTGGAGAACGGTAATGGCATGTTGTTGCGAATAATGGGATTGTACTTCTATTGTTTCAATATTTTTAAAAGGGTGTTATTTGGAAATAGAGTAGAATAAACCAAGGTATCTTCAATTTTCTTTACATAATACTTACATTTTACCATTAAACGCAAATCTACGACATTGCATGTTTTTGCTTCCAACAAAGACGATCTTGATGAAACCAAAACATCAAAGTATGATCTATCAAGCACAATCTCAGTCTGGGATCAGATTTGTCCAGTAATATAAACAGAAATTGCTGGGAAAGCTCAACAGGTTTAGCAGCATTTGTGGGGAGAAATCAGAGTTAACGCTTTGGGTCTACTGAAACGTTAATTTTCATTTCTCCCCACAGATGCTGCCAGACCTGCTGAGCTGTTCCAGAAGTTTCTATTTCAGTCACTGATTTACAGCAACTGTCCAGTAATGCCATCTTGGATCATAATATAAGTGAAATTAACACAACACAGTTAGAATATTAACTAAGTCGAGAAGTTTAAGTGCAAGATCAGTGGACAATTAAATGTGCAAAGGCATATACCTCGCTTTACATCTTCTATCCAGAGAAGAGAGATCTTTCCATGTGAAGTATTGTACAACATTTTTCCTTCCCATGTGCCATCCCAATCACCTGAAACATTATCCTGAAAACAGAAATAGTAATATTTTAATAAAAGGAAAATGCTGTGGATGTTAGAAAGGCTACAGAAATGAGGTTTGACAGCATCTGAGAGGGAAGAAATAGCACTAACTTTGAGTCCAATAGGACTCTTCTTCAGAACTTGAAACATGAGTTCTGTTTGTCTCTCCATTACAGTCTAATATTTTAATATTATATTAAGCAGCACTCTTCCAATGTTCAAGGGTTAAAAGCAATGCAGAAGTACGCATTTCTTTAATGATTAATAAATATTACATAGACATGCAGTTATTTTATGACTATCGCTTTTAGTGTCTTTTTCTCCCTCCTCGTTCACCCGTACTTTTGGGGGATTTGTCTTCTCTCTGATTTGATTCTATTGTTATTTTGATATTTGTTCAGCGAATGTGGACATTGCCAGATAGATCGGCTTTTATTGTCCATTCCAAACAGCAACAATGAAGGAATGGCAATATATTTCCAATGATATGGACATGCTGATGTTGGACTGGGTGGAGAAAGGTCAAAAACAAAAAATAAAATAAAATAAATAAATCACACAACGCCAGATTATAGTCCAATGGGTTTATTTGAAAACACAAGCTTTCATAGCCTCACTCTTCCTTCAGGTTGGCTTGCAGGTGAACTTGCAGCCAATGATGTTCCCATGCATCTGGTATACTGGTTCTTCTTGGTGTTAGAGTTTCCAGGTTTGAAGGTGCTGATGAAAGCAATTTGGCAACTTTCTGTAGCACCAGTTCCAAATCGTACACATTGCTAATATTGTGAATTTTTGGTGGAGAGAATAAATGTTTAAGATGATGGATGTGGCGCCAAACAAGAAAGCTGATCTTTCCTGGATGGTGCCAAGCTTCCCTGATGTTGTTGGAACTGTAAAATTGTAGAAACCCTACAGTGTGCAAGCAGGTCATTCTACCCATTGAGTCCACATCGACCCTCCAAAAAGCATCCCTCACAGACATCCTCCCCCTGCTACTATCTTATCCTATCCCTACAACCCTACATTTCCCATGGCTAATCCCCCTAGCCTGCACATCCTTCCACACTATGGGCAATTTAGCCAATCCACTTAACCCACACATCTTTGGACTGTGGGAAGAAACCCATTCAAACACAGGAAGAATATCTGTGTGGAGTCTGCACAGCCACCAAAGGCTGGAATTGAGCCTGGGTCCCTCGTGTCGTGAAGCAGCAGTGTGAACCACTGAGCTATCGTGCCACCCTAGACTATATTCTCAGTTCATCTTTTAATTCTCTCAAACTTTTACTGCAATAATGCATTCCCCTCCTTTCTCACTCCCTCACCAACATTCAAGGCTGCATACAAATGAAGTGGGGAGAAGTGGCAGAGTTGTACCAAGGGAAAAAGTTGCTGATTGACCGACTCAGGGCTCAGTATTGGATTCAGCGCTGTTTCAATCGCACCAGATCAAATTCAGCAACTCAATGCAAAGTAGTGAAAAATGTTGACAAAAGCAAACTGGAAAAGACATGGAATTGGAATGGGATGGCTCAGAAGTTGGAGAATAAGTTGAACAAAGTATTTAAATAGACAAAATACTGGCAAATAAATTTAATGTCAATATAAAATGAACTGGATGGAAAATGGACGTTTTGATTCAGAACCCTTCATCAGAAATGCGGAGGGAGAAGGGAGCACAAAAATAAAGAGAGGGGGGATGGATGGGGCTGGGGAAGGTAGGTGGAATGGTGACAGGCGAGTACAGGTAGGCAGTGCTGGGGATTGGTCAGTGAGGTGGGAGGGGTGGATAGATGGAAGAGAAAATGGACAAGTCGTGTCAGGTCAAGAAAGCGGGGATGAGAGGGTCGATCATGGGATAAGGAGGTTTTGAAACTGGTAAACTCCACATCTAGGCCATTGGCTTCTGAGGCAGAATATGGGGTGCTGTTCCTCCAGTTTGCGGGTGGTGTCGTTATGACACTGGACGCGGCCCAGCATGGACAAGTCACCCAGGGAATGGGAGGGGAAGTTAAAATGGTTCACAACCCGAAGGTGTTGTCATTTATTGTGGAAAGAGTGCAGATGCTCTACAAAACAGCTCCAAACCTCCGTTGTCTCAAGATGTAGATGCAGCCACATCAGGAGCAGCGAATGCAGTAGACCAAGTTGACAGATGTGCAGGTGAACCTCTGTCTAATCCAGAAGGTTTGTTTTGTGCCTTGAATGGAGGCAAAGAGGGGAGATGTAGGAGCAGGTATAGCACCACTTGTGGTTGCAGGGAAAGGTGCTGGGGGTGATGGGGTTAGTGGGAAAAGTGTAGAACAGGCAAGGGAGTTGAGGAGAGAACAGTCCCTACAAAAAGGCAAATAGGGGTGGGGAGGGAAATATATTTTTGGTTGTGGGGTCAGAATGTAGGTGACTAAAGTGGCGGAGACTTACACGTTGGATGTGGAAATTGGTAGGATTATACGTGAGGATAAAGGAGGATTCTGTCTTTATTTTTGTTTAAGGGGGTAAAAAATGGGAGGTCAAGAGGTGCAGGAAACAGAAAAATTGTGGTTGAGGGCATTTTCAATCACCGCAGGTAAGTTACGGTCCTCCTATTTCAAGGACATCTCCTGCACATCCCAGACGTCCTCCTATTTTAAGGACTGCAATATCCCCTCTGGTGATCAAAAATACTCTCAACTACATGCTCCCCCTCCGCATTTCTGAAGAAAAGGTCCCGAACTGAAACATCAACTTTCCTGCTCCTCTGATGCTCCTGCCCTACTGTGTTGCTCCAGCTTCACACTTTTTTCTGACCATAGCATTTGCAGTTCTTACTATCTCTGAATGGAAAATTGAGTGACATGGGTTGAGAATGGTACTGAAATAACATAAGGAAGGAGTCAAAACAAAAAACCTAAGCATCCTGGGAGATTTGCTAATAAACAAGTCTACCAATCCATTGTAGCAAAACAAGTAAGATATCAAACTGCGCTGCTAAAACTATATAATACATGACATAGGAGGCCATTGTCAAGCTTTACAGTATTGTGCACTAGTCAGACTGCATCCTGAATTTGCACCTAACTAGGGACACTCGGAAACCATCCAAGCGCTGACAGCAGTACAGAGTCAGAGTCACAAGGTTTATTTGTGATGACAGACTTGTTAAGAAGTGCTGGAGAGTCTTGTGCTTTTCAGTTTAAAAAGGAAACATCTGAGAATGTATAATAGTGAAGGCAAATCTATGGATTCATTTAAGCAAAGAGATGTCAGAATGCAGAATGGGCAGTCATAACAATCCTTCTGGATGGATGAACCTGCAATTAAAACTTTTATTTATCTGCAAGTAGACAGTTAGTAAATCTAATGCTCAAATTTATGATTTCTCAAAGTTATCAAAATATTAGTCAAAAGACCAGTAAACCTAGTATCTTATTTAAAGGCACAAAAGCTGACGTTTCAGGCCTAGGCCCTTCATCAGAAATGGGGGGAGGGAGAGAGGGTTCTGAAATAAATAGGGAGACAGGGGTAGGCTGATCGAAGATGTAGAGAGGAGAAGATAGGTACAGAGGAGACAGACTAGTTAAAAGAGGCGTGCATGGAGCCAGTAGAGGAGAGAGTGTAGGTGGGGAGGTGGGGAGGTAGGAAGGGGATAGGTCAGGTCAAAGGGGCAGGATAAGGTTTGTAGGAAGGAAATGGGGGTGCAGCTTGAGGTGGGAGGAGGGGAAAGGTGAGAGGAAGAACAGGTTAGGGAGGTGGGGATGAGCTGGGCTGATTTTGGGATGCAGTAGGGGGAGGGGAGTTTTTGAAGCTTGTGAAACCCACATTGATACCATTGGGCTGCAGAGTTCCCAAGTGGAATATGAGCTGCTGTTCCTGCCACCATCAGGTGGCATTGTTGTGGCACTGCAGGAGGCCCAAGATGGACATGTCATCTAAGGAATGGGAGGGGGGAGTTGAAATGGTTCGCTACTGGGAGGAGCAGTTGTTTATTGCAAACAGAGCATAGGTGTTTTGCAAAGCGGTCCCCAAGCCTCTGCTTGGTTTCCCCAGTATAGAGGAGGCCATAACAGGTACAGCGGATGCAGTATACCACATTGACAGACATGCAGGTGAATATCTGCTTGATGTGTAAAGTCTTCTTGGGGCTTGGGATGGGGGTGAGGGAGGAGGTAGGGGGGGCAGATGGAGCACTTCCTGTGTTTGCAGGGGAAAGTGCCGGGTGGGGTGGGGTGGGGCTGGAGGGGAGCGTGGAGCAGACAAGGGAGTCACGGACAGTGTGGTCTCTCCATAAGGCAAGCAAGGGAAAAAACATCTTTGGTGGTGGGGTCGGATTGCAGATGGCGGAAGTGTCGGAGAATGATGCGTTGGATCCGGAGGTTAGTGGGGTGGTATCTGAGGATGAGGGGGATTCTCTTTTGGTGGTTATTGCAGGGACAGGGAGTGAGGGATGAGTTGTGGGAAATGCGGGAGACACGGTTGAGGACAAAGTTGTGGTCCTTCAAAAATGAGGACGACATCGGAGGTGTACGGGAATGGAATGCCTCATCCAGGGAGCAGATGCAGCAGAGGCAAAGGAATTGGGAATAGGGGATGGCAGTTTTACTGGAAGGTGGGTGGGAAGAGGCATATTCTAGGTAGCTGTGGGAGTCGATGGGCTTGAAATGGATATTGGTTTCTAGGTGGTTGTCTGAGATGGAGACAGAGGGGTCCAGGAAGGTGAGGGGGTGTTAGAAATAGTCCAGGTGAACTTGAGGTTGGGGTGGAAGGTGTTGCTGAAGTGGATGAACTGTTCAAGCTCCTCGTGGTGAAGTGAATGAAGCCTGCAGCCCAAAAGATATCAATGTGGATTTCACAAGCTTCAAAAACTCCCCTCCCCCTACTGCATCCCAAAACCAGCCCAGCTTGTCCCCGCCTCCCTAACCAGTTCTTCCTCTCATCTATCCCCTCCTCCCACCTCAAGCTGCACCCCCATTTCCTTCTTACTAACTTCATCCCGCCCCTCCTCCCCGAACTGACCTATCCCCTCCCTACCTCCCCACCTACACTCACCTTTACTGGCTCCATCCCAGCCTCTCTAACTTGTCTGTCTACTCTCCACTTATCTTCTCCGCTATCCATCTTCGGTCATCCTCCCCCCTCCCCCCCTCCCCCATTTCTGATGAAGGGTCTCGGCCTGAAATGTCAGCTTTTGTGCTCCTATGATGCTGATTGGCCTGCTGTGTTCATCCAGCTCTACACTTTGTTATCTCGGATTCTCCAGCATCTGCAGTTCCCATTATCTCTTATTTGAAGGGTTACACTAAACATCTTAACACTTCAAAAATATCTTAGTTTAAGTGTTAAATACAAATAAAGTTGTATCAAAAGGAGCATGAAAACTGATGGCAATGATTTGTTTTCTTTCCGCAAGGTAAAAAGGGCTTAGGTTTACACCCACGATTCCCTTAACGATCTCCAATTATGCCTATACCATGGGAAAGATACAATAAAAAGGGTCTAGATGTTGTTCCAATGGGAAAGAAGCATAGATGGAATGCAAATCTTTCTCCAAGCTCTGCATTGGTGCTATACTAATGGGCAAAGCAAGGTAAATTGAAAGCTTATTTGAAGTTGACATCCATCTGTCAAGAGAATCAAAATGAGAAGAAATATTTATTAAAGGAGAACTTTAACATAAATGCTTACCTCAAAGGTTTTCCCTCCGGAAAAGGAATATTGTATGTCTTTGCTGCAGAAGCACGAACAGAGTTGTCAAACGAGACTTCACTCCCCATGGACAAAAAAAAAGGAACCCTGCAGCCCAATGGTATCAATGTGGACTTCACCAGCTTCAAAATCTCCCCTCCCCCCACTGCATCCCAAAACCAGCCCAGCCTGTCTCTGCCTCCCTAACCTGTTCTTCGTCTCACCCATCCCTTCCTCCCACCCCAGGCCGCACCTCCATTTCCTACCTACTAACCTCATCCCACCTCCTTGACCTGTCAGTCTTCCCTGGACTGACCTATCCCCTCCCTACCTCCCCACCTATACTCTCCTCTCCTCTCCATCTTCGGTCCGCCTCCCCCTCTCTCCCTATTTATTCCTGAACCCTCACCCCATCCCCCTCTCTGAAGAAGGGTCCAGGCCCGAAACGTCAGCTTTTGTTCTCCTGAGATGCTGCTTGGCCTGCTGTGTTCATCCAGCTTCACACTTTATTATCTTCACTCCCAATGGTTTATTTCAAGATACAAGTCATTGCTTTCAACATCTTCTAGCCCTCATCCAAGTGTTTATGTATGAGCTCACTAGGAACACACAGTCAAGTTCTTCAAGCTGAACAGCAGAATGCTTCAGAATGATTCTATTGGTGCCTGAAGGTCTACGTATCCAAAACTTCTAACAGAAGATCACTAGTCAGCAATCGGGAGCAAGGAGCAAGAATAGCTTGCTCCTGATTTTTCTGTTCTTCTATTCCCAACTATTTTCGTTATGAAGGGGACAGTGAAGCCATTTGTAATAATATTTGCTAATACCTGCTGAGCACTGGAGAAAGGGACAGAACCTATGACAGACCGAAGAAGGGCCTAGACCCGAAACGTCAGCTTTCCTGCTCCTCTGACGCTGCTTGGCCTGCTGTGTTCATCCAGCTCTACACCTTGTTATCTCAGATTCTCCAGCATCGGAGGTTCCTACTATCTGTCTCTAACAGTATATTTGCATGTTACTATGACAGTCAGCATGACCAAGTAGTTTAAAGTCAGAAATGCAGGATGTTTTCCCAACTGAAATCAGTAGCAGTAAAATTTTTAAAGAAAAACCAAAGGGGAAAAAAAAGGAAGAATGCACAATGCATCCCATCCATAGAACAATACAATATGATGCTTTATTGCATTCTGCTTTATCCGTCATAGTTCCCCTTTAGTTTAGAACATTCCTTCAGATTTATCTTCCCACCTAAACTGGTATTTTAAGGAAGAGACTTCAGTGACCACAGATGGCAGAAGTGTAACCACAAAGCTGACCCCCATGAGCAGCTTTCAAAGACCAGGGCAGGAAAAGATTGTGTTTTAAATAAATTGTTGCCTTGGCAAACATCTATTGATTTTTGAATACTTTTGCATAAAGCAGTGAGTAATATGAATCTTAGCTCAACAATGGCACTAACATCAAAGTTGGACCAGTAGCCTCATTCATGCAGTAATGAACTGGGGACATAGGCAGGTGAATGGGTGGGGGTGAGCACACAAAGCAAAAAAATAAAAACAGGCAGACACTGCCAGTAAAATTCAGCAGGTCTGGCAGCATCTAGTGGGAGAAATTAGGGTTGACATTCAGGTCCAGTGGCCCTTCTACAGATTCTGATGGCAATACAGATGACTCTGAGCTGCCCTCTACATGGCCTATCAAGCTACTCAGTTCAACAGTAATTGGGAATGGAGAATATGCTGACCTCAGTGACACCCATGAACAAAATGTTAAATTGACAAAGTTGTGCAGTTATCTGCACCATCCTCCGGGTGCTCTGGTTTCCTCCCACAGTACAAAGATGAGCAAGTTAAGTGGATTGACCATGCTAAGTTGCCTGTAGTGTTCAGGGAGGTGTGGATTAGGTGGGTTATAGGGGGCTGGGTCTGGGTGGGATGCTCCGAGGTTCAGTGTGGACTTGCTGGGCCAAAAGGACCTGTTTGCACACTAAAGGGATTCTACAAAATTAGGCTCAATAGTTCCTAAAAGGCAAAAATATTAGTTTAAGCTCACCCACAGGAACACACTACAACTGGTTGTAAATATAGCAGCAAAACATATTCCACAGCTGACACAAAATCATAAACACTCACCATATCAACACCTAGAAAATAGCCATAGTCTTCTTTTCCTGACAACAGGCCGCAGAATACGACTGTTCCATACACAACTTCATTCTCAATAATGGTAGACACCCTCGAGTTAATTTCTATGGCAGATTTGCCACTATACAAAAACATTTCATCATTGCCAGATTCGAGTTCAGTGTCCTCTTCCTCTTCAACAAGTTCCAGTTTGTCGAAAGGAACAAAAACTCCACAATCATCATCACAGTGAAAGAGTTGCTTTCCTTTGTACGAGCCGTCTGTGTAGCCTTGATTCCTGCCTTCTTCCTGTTAAAAAAAGAGACATTAACAAATAGACTCTAGAAGCAAATAACTGGAGAAACAAAGCTATTATACTGAGGAAACTTATCCATAAACAAACTATAATAATCCTGCTGTAACAGGATGTACAATGGCATTCAATGGCCAACAATTAAAACATAGTGGAAAAACAGTTGTTTGAGTCAACACTACATTGTGAGAGAAAATAATTCTGCATTCCAAACCCAAGTGACTGCCCACAGAGCTAAAAAATAAATCGACAAGTTCCAAGCAGTGATGATGAGTTTTAAAGCCAAATGAACTAACTCAGGAATGTCACAGTTTTTTTCCCACTTCTGATGCAAGAAGGTCAACTGTCTCTTCTCAGGGCAGTTCCCATTCATTGTAGGACATACAGTGCATTCCCTTTAATACCCAAGGTACTCATTTTTGTTTTGACAGGTTTATTGCTGAATTCTCCAAATGGAAAGAAAGTATACCAAATGTTTCAGTTCATGCAAGAGAAACGCACAAGACAGACAATATCCAGTTCTGATAACTCCGGCATCCTACCATTACATACCTAATTACTAGACAATACAGATTTCTGAACACAGGACATTCAGATCACTTAAAAGAAAAGATCTAAGAATTTTAATAGATTTTTCCTACTTATTTCTTATCCATTCACGCAGTTAGTCAGCGAAATTAAAAACTTTGCATTTAGACCACAGAATATTTTGAATAATCCTACTAATTTGCCCTGGCAACACCTTTCAATGTGAACCTTTGAAGTGTGATCCTACATATGCAAAAAGTTCAAATATATAGGTCTAAATGACTTGGATAAGGGTTTAAAATGTATGGTAAAGTTTAAGAAAGTAAGCAAATATAAAGTTCTAAATTTCAAAGTCACTCCAGGAAACTTCATTCAGAAATTACAAATTAACGTGAGGGGAATGTGAAGTGATGACACTGGGAGCAGGGCCGAAGGGCCTGTACTGTGCTGTAATGTTCTATGTTCTAAAGTAATCAGAGTAATAAGCATACACACATGCACTCTGCTCATCAGAAAAGAGATTGTGTATTGTGCTTAAAAAAATTAGCTGTTGGAACCATTAGCTCGCTTCAGTAAAAACAAACAAGATATGTTGCAGTAACAGAGGATCAGAATACAAATCAAGATGAAAACAGGCCTAAACTGGCAGGAAGAGTGCAGGGAAGTGGTGTTGAAATGTCCATCAGCCATGATTTAAATGGCGGAGTGGACTTGATGGGCCAAATGGCCTTACTTCCACTCCTATGTCTTATGGTCTTATGGTCTAAGTACTGACAAGCCCACACAGTGTGCTATGGCACCATAACAAATCAAGACAAACATGGAGAAAAGAACAATGTAACACTGACAGGATACCATACATCAATATTGTAAGGGAAAGTCTAAAGAAACTCATTTTAAATACTACAGAACTATTTCTAGATTCTAGGGGATTTAAGGTCATCATCTGATTTATTAATCCTTTACTTCCTAGGGCAAAACACATTGGAAATCAAGATCCTAGGAGTACAAAAGCTGACATTTCATGCCTAGACCCTTCATCAGAAAAAGGGGGATGACTGGGACATGCAGTTGTTTACTGCGAACCGAGTGTAGGTGCCGTGCAATCCCATTCCCCAGATTGCATGTCCATCCTGGGCCTCC